>NC_046171.1:6990347-7028097 GCF_011064425.1 Rattus rattus | reverse complement strand
GTGTACTTCGTTCAGTTACATGTTGCTTGTGTGTTTGGTGTGTATGTATATATATGTGTATGTATGGGGTATGAGTATGTGGTGTGTGTGTGTGTGTGTGTGTGTATGTGTATATGTGTGTGTATGTGTGTGTGTGTATGTTTGTGTGTGTGTGTGTGTGTGTGTGTGTGTGTGTGTGTGTGTGTGTGTGTGTGTGTGTTTGTATGTGTGTGTGTGTGTGTGTGTCTCTGTGTGTGTGTGTGTGTGTGTGTGTGTGTGTATGTGTGTATGTGTCTCTGTGTGTTTGTGTGTGTGTCTGTGTGTGTGTGTGTGTGTGTGTGTGTGTGTGTGTGTTTATGTTGGGGATGGGGAGCGGTGGGGAATTAAATCCAGGGCATCGTGGATGCTACGCATGTTTCTACCAATGAGCAACCCCAGTGGCTTGGTTTTTTCAGACCCTCAGCCCCACAATTAAACCTACCACTGTGCTTTTGCCTCAAAGTATCCAGGCCTAAGGGGACAGACAAGAATTTCAAATACTTTCTTGTGGAAAATGGACATACAAGGTACAGTGGCTTTCTGTTAATCCTGGCACTCGTGTGGCCCGAACAAGAGGATCTTCATTAGCTCAAGTCAGCTTCTAGGCACAGAGTCCCAGAACTCCTTTGCTGCGAATGAGACCCTGACTCACTCTTCTCTTTGTTCTGGTTCACAGGGCAAGTGAACCCCAAGACTATTTAGTGGCCAAGGGTGGGGGTGAGCAGGCCTCTAAAGAGATAGCGTTTGCTGGTCTCTGGGTACTTCTAACATGGACTCTTGGAGAATCCCCAGCCAGAGGTGCAGAGAGTCATGGAAAAATTCTTGAGGGTTTAACCAGTTTGACTAGATCAGGATGGTGATTCATTAGAACTGAATTCATTAGGTCTAACTATGGAACAAACTGCTGCAGGCCAGATCTGCCCACACACACAGAGCATCTGAAGCAGCATCTTCAAACACTGGCTGAGATCAACCAAACTACAGCACAAACAATGCAATATGGATTCCCAGAAAAGATATTTTTAAGACTTATGGACTTGAGGCTATGCCTTGGCAGCATCACACACACACACTGAACAAAGCAGACACATACACACTCTGTCACACACACAGACACACACACACACTCTATACACACACACATAACACACACACAGACACACACACAGAGAGTCTGTCACACACACACACACACAGATACAGACACACACACACTGTCACACACACATGCAGACACAGACACACAGACACAGACACACTGTCACACACACACACACACACTCACACACACACACTCACACACACACACACACACACACACACACACACACACACACACACACACACACACATACAAAACAACTCCAACACATACACACACACACACACACACACACACACACACAGACACACACACACAGACACACACATACACACAGACACACACACACACACAGACACAGACACACACACAGACACATACACACACACAGACACACACACACAGACACACACACACACACTCTAGCTGTCACACACAGACCACACACATACTGTCTCACACACACACAGGCCACACATACACACTCTGACACACACAGGCCACACACACTGTCACACACACATACACTGTCACAGACACACACACACACACACACACACACACACACACAGGTGGTGTTTATAAGCAGGGGTCCCCTCCAGAAAAATGCTTCCTCAATTTACACTCAGGGACCTGTGAGGGGTGGCTTATAGTGCTTGTGGGAGTCTGGAATTCAACACTTTGGGTGTGAGGCTGGAGGAGCAAGGTTTAAAATAGCCTGGGCTACATGAGACCCTATTTTGAAAAAAGAAAAAATAAATAAAAAAGTTGGAAAAAAGAAAAAAGGAAAACAAAAAGATGTGTGCATGTGTGTGTGTGTGAGAGGGGAAAGTGTGTGTCTGTGTGTGTGTGTGTGTGTGTGTGTGTGTGTGACAATTAATAGTAATTCCTGGGGCTGGGGGTGGCTCAGTGGTTAAGAGCACTGCTGCTCTTCAGAGGTCCTGAGGTTCAATTCCCAGCAACCACATGGTGGCTCACAACCATCTGTAACAGGATCTGATGCCCTCTTCTGGTGTGTCTCTGAATGAAGTGATAAATAAATCTTAAAAAAAAAATAATAATTCCAAGTGGACTGTTACCTCAGAACTAAAGACTCAATGAGTCTCATTCTTTTTTTAAAGACAGGCTCTAATGTAGATCAGACTGGCCTCAAACTCTTCATCCTCCTGCCTGCCCCTCAAAGCATGGGGATTACAGGGTGTAAGCCACCATACCAGTAACCTCATACTGTTTCAAGACATCCTAACTAGGGGTCTTTGAGTTCGTACACAGGAGGGAGAGGAGGGGCAGGAGAAGAAGAAAGGGACATCACTGACAGCTAAAAATATTTATTTATTTATTTATTTATTTTTGGTTTTTTTTTTCGGAGCTTTTTTGGGGGACCCGACACCCGGTTGCGCTTCCTAGGTAAGCGCTCTACCACTGAAATAAATCTAGCCCAACATATTTATAATGAGGAGGGAGGTGGGGACAGACAAGGGACGGAAGGTGATGTCTAGGACAAAAAACTAACCATAAACTAGTAGGTGGGTCCCGACACCTCTGGGGTCTCACCCAAAGTCCTTCTGGCACTGCTGGGCCAGATGCTATCAGAGGACAGGACACACCATCTCTCCACCTAGGAAAGGTGAACTGACAGGGGCAACCCAGACACAGAAGAATCAACCAAACTCTTAAGGTAACCCTGGGGTTTACTACAGCACAGAACAAGTGAGAGCCTGGCAAAGGCAAGCTGTGTGAAGGGAAGTCAACAGCCGTCCTCAGCATTCTTCTTCTATTAATCTTTTGGGACAGGGTCTCCCTCACCAACCTAGGCCGTGTGGCTCGCCCAGGTCCCTCTGCCTCACCCTCTACCGAAAGTTTTTATTTATTTATTTTCTCCTTTCTAATGCCAGGCTGCAGCCTGAGGCAAAGGAGCAGCTTGCAGCCTGGCACGATCGATTAAACCGCTCTCCCCGTCCTGGGACACTTTCCTTTTTGGGTCCACAGGTCCTCCTAACTGAGAACCAGTGTTTACACGCTGATATTCTTTTGAAAACCGTGAAAACTCCACAGGCGATGTACTTGTACATTAAAAGTGACATAAAGACAACAAAAGCTTGAATAAACTATACTGCAAGATCTCTTCTCTTTTCCCTATTTAAACCCTAAAATGGAAGGGGTGGGGGGCGAACATACGAACAGGCAGGCATTCCACAGGCGCCTCCCCCAACCGCTGTCCTCCAGGCAGGACCCAATCCACGAGCTTCTAACAGCCAAGCGTTATCCCGCCTGTTTGAGAAACTTTCTGCGTCCGCCATCCTGTAGGAAGGATTTGTACACCTCCTAAACCCCAAATCTCTCCCGCTGGCACTGGTGACCATCAACTTCTCCAGACCCAAACCTTGCGTCGCCATGACCCTTCTCAACCGGAACAAGCATACCTACCACCCCCGGACCAATCTATCATGAAGCCCAGTCCGCCATTCTGGCAAGGGCGGAGTACCCTCAACATGGATTACTCATGGGAGGCGGACTCCAACAGACCCGAAACTGCTGGAAGATTCCCTGGCCCACCCCTCCGGCTCTCATTGGCCCATGGGAGGGTGGAAGCAATCTCATCAAAAGGCAGCAGCCCCTAGATTCCTCCTCTAGACAAACCAGTTCTGGATTCCCTCCGGAAAGAAGCAGGGGAAAAAACCCTTCCAGAACCTCATGGCATCTCCCAGGCATCTCCACCATGGGAGCATCCCCCCAGCCCGGGCTCAACATCCCCATATAGCGCAACCTTCCAGAAGCAGCGCGGCGATATATTAAGCCGATCGGCATCGACCTGGAAACACCTACTCGTGCGTGGCGTGTCCAGACGCGAATCATCGCTGATCAGCCGCAAGTTTCACCGACGCGACAGTGGTGCAGTCGCTGAACCCGCCAAACACCGTGTTCGACGCCCTTCGGCCACCAAGTTCGGCGGCCAGTGGTGCAGTCGGACGACAAGCACTGGCCCTTCCAAACGACGGCGACAAGCCAGGTGAACTACAAAAAGGGCGAACCGGTCGTTCTACCCGGAGGAGATCTCGTCCATGGTGCTGGCGGCCAAGATGAAGGAGATCGCCGAAGGCGTACCTGGAGCCACCGGTGACCAACGCGGTGATCACCGTGCCAGCCCTCACTTCAACGACTCCTGGCGGCGAGCCACCAGGACGCGGGCGTGATCGCGGGTCTGAACGTGCTGCGGATCATCAGCGAGCCCGGCGGCCGCCATCGCCTGGACAGGCTGGACCGGACGGCAGGCGAGCGCAACGTGCTCATCTTCGACCTGGGGGCGCACGTTCAACGTGTCCCATCCTGACGTCGACGACGGCATCTTCGAGGTGAAGGCCCACGGCGGGCGACACGCACCTGGGCGAGGAGGACCCGACAACCGGCTGGTGAGCCACTTCGTGGAGGAGTTCAAGAGGCTTCAAGAAGGACATCAACCAGAACAAGCGCGCAGTGCGGCGTCTGCGCCTGGCGTCACCGGAAGACCAAAGGACGCTGTCGTCCAGCACCAGGCCAGCCTGGAGATCGACTCTCTGTTCGAGGGCATCGACTTCCCGTCCATCACGCGGGCGCGGTTCAGGGGAGCTGTGCTCCGGACCTGTTCCCAGCACGCTGGGCCCGTGGAGAAGGCCCTGCGCGACGCCAGCTGGACAGGCGCAGATCCGAC
This sequence comes from Rattus rattus, assembly GCF_011064425.1. Classification (NCBI taxonomy): domain Eukaryota; kingdom Metazoa; phylum Chordata; class Mammalia; order Rodentia; family Muridae; genus Rattus; species Rattus rattus. The sequence continues at coordinate 7,023,289 of NC_046171.1, read as the reverse complement.
CTGGTGCTGGTGGGCGGCTCGACGCGCATCCCAAAGGCGCACTGCCGGGACTTCTTCAGCAGGGCGCGACCTGAACAAACATCAACCCGGACGAAACGGTGGCCTACAGGGCGGCGGTGCAGGCCGCCATCTGATGGGGACAAGTCGGAGGAGACGTGCAGGACCTGCTGCTGCTGGACGTGCGCCGCTGTCGCTGGGTCTGGAGACGGCGGGCGGCGTGATGACCGCGCTCATCAGCGCAGCTCACCATCCCCCCACCAAGCGCGGACGCGTTAGCCACCACCTACTCGGGCGGCAACCCGGGGTGCTGATCCCGCGTGTACGGGGCGAGGGAAACCATGACGCGCGACAACAACCTGCTGGGGCTTCGAGCTGAAACGGCATCCCGCCGGCTCCCAGGGGCGTGCCCAGATCCGTGAGCGACATCGGCATAACGGCATCCTGAACGTCACGGCCACCGACAAAGAGCACCGGCAGGAGCCAACAGATCACCATCACCAACGACAAGGGCCGCCTGAGCAAGGAGGAGATCAGCGCATGGTGCAGGAGGCCGAAACTACAAGAGCGGAGGACGAGGTGCAGCGCGAGGAGGTGGCTGCCAAATGCGCTCGGAGTTTCTATGCCTTCAACATGAAGGCGCCGTGGAGGACGAGGGGTCCTCAAAGGCAAGATCAGCGGCTGACAAGAAAGAAGGTGCTGGACAAGTGCCGGGAGGGTCATCGTGGCTGGACTCCAACACGCTGGCGGAGAAAAGAGGTTCGTGCAAGCGGGAGGAGCTGGAGCAGGTGTGCAACCCGATCATCAGCAGGCTGTACCAGGGTGCGGGTGCTCCCGGGGCTGGGGGCTTCGGGGCCCAGGCGTCCAAGGGAGGCCCTGGGTCGGGGCCCACCATCGAGGAGGTGGATTAGAGGCTTTTCTGGCTCTCAGGGTGTTGGCTAGAGACAGACTCTTGATGGCTGCTGGTGCATGATTCTTATCAAGTTATTCCTTCTCTCCGGAGTTCAGTTTAAAGTTACAGCCTTTTGTACGGTAATTGATTTGAGTTTGTTACATTTTGTATGCTCGTGGTTTTTATATTCAAATTAGGTTGCATGTTCTTTGCGTTTTAAACTAGTAGCTGCGTAAAATGGTGTTTCCTTCACTACGATCACCTCAGCACTGCCACCCTGTGTACAGTTTTTCCTTACATCCTAAACAAAAAAAAAAAGTATCTTTTTATACTTCAACATTCAAAATAAAATGTTTACAAATATGTTTGTTGCTGGGTATGTTGGGAGTGGTAATGGATTCTGGGTTCATGTGGCCCTGAGTTCGATCTGTCAAAAAATTTGGGTAAATTGGTTTACAAGTATGTTTTGGGGTTCACATTTAGCTCGTTGGTAGGCGCCCTGGGGCAAGGCCTGGGTTCTGCTCCGGTTCCAAAAAAAAAAAATGTGGGTTTTTCAGCTTATGCGATGAAAATGCAGGTAATTCAGTTTGAGGTAGGGCTTTCGTTGGGGGAACAGTAGGGTTTTGCTGTAGTTGGGGGTCAGAAAATGGAGGGGGGACTCTTTTTTTTTGGTGTTCTCATTTTTTTCAGGCTGGAGGACAGTAGGGTTGTGTAGTTGCTCTAGGGTAAATCCCCAGTGGAAGAGGGACTCTGGGGCCTAGTTCACTCAGTTCTCTCTTGCCCTCCAATTTCTGACCAGATACTGTTTCCCAACTTATGGGTCCGAGACCCTGTTGAGTCAGACGACCTTTCCACAAAGTGGTAGCCTAGGACATTGAAATTACAGGGGTTGTTGGTTTGTGAGGTTGGGTTTTGTTTTGTCTTGTTTTGTTTTTTTTAAGAATAGGGTCTCTCTGTGTAGCCCTGGCTGGCTCTCAATTTTCAGGATCCACATGCCTTTCCCAAACCTGGCTTCCTTACTACTTTTTTTTTTTTTAAGATTTATTTACTTATTATCTGTAAGTACAATGTAGCTAGCTGTCTTCAGACACACCAGAAGAGGGCATCAGATCCCATTGCAGATGGCTGTGAGCCACCATGTGGTCGCTGGGATTTGAACTCAGGACCTCCGCAAGAGCAGTCAGTGCTCTTAACTTCTGAGCCCTCTCTCCAGCCCTTTATTACTTTTAGAGATTTCTTACCAGGTTGCCCTGGCTGTACTTACACTTTCTCTTTAGCTCTGCCGAGCTTTCAATTTACCAGTTCCAGACCACACTCCTGAACCCACCAGCTGAAGGCACCATGTCTTGCTATCTTTTTCTTTCCTTTTGGGGCAGGGATGGTTCTGTGTTCGTGTGTGAGACAGAGACAGAGACATCCTTCCCGTGTAGCCCCTAACTGAGGTTGGAAGTCATTATTTGACCAGGCTGCCCCACTGGCTCCTGTATCTGCCCTCTCAATGGATTATGGGCACCTGCCTCACCCCTCTTTATCCCCAATCCCCTCCCTCTTGCCAGGCAGTAGGCCTGGTGATGGAAACAGACCATTTACCTCCATGGCTCCAAAGGCAGAGCAGAATGTAGGGAAAATTTGCTTTCCCTCAAACGCTGGACCCTTGGTATTTCATTCTAGTGAGAGTAATGCCATCCTTTGAGAGCTGGGGGGTGTGGGTCAACAGAGATCGGTTTCTACGTGTGCATGAGGCCCGCGAATTCAGTCCCGGCTCCATGGAGAACGCAACCAATCAGTTGGATGGGTGTAAACCACATGTAATTCTAGCATGTCAAACAGACACGTTAAGGACTTCCTAGGGTAAAGAGTCTTCAGCAATAGTTTAATTGAGAATAATTATGCTCACCAATTCCTTGTTAGAAAGGAAGTGGTTAATTCGTCCAGCCATTTAAGACTATTAGAAGTCGTTTCTGACCTGCACCTGCACACAGTTTGGAACTGAAGAGTCTTCCTGTAAGTCTTCAGATGGAACCTGGGCCTCTAGGACTGAAAACTGCCTACATAATTACTGTAGGATCCTTAGGTTTTAAAATCGTTGTTATGTTTCTGGGCCAAAATGTCTCTCTGCAGCCCTGGCTGACATCCAACTCACAGAGATCTACCTGCCCTGACCTTGGTGCTGGGATTAAGTGGGGAGCATCCAGTGCTTCCCCAGACAAAATGTATTTTGACATGAAGAGAGCAGCCTATATTGGCTCCACACACAATTCCAGCATTTAGGAAAAAGAATTAATGGCGTTGACTGTTGTTGTAGTACCAAATTTATGTCTCAAAAAATGACAAAGTGCTGGAACAACAATGGTCCAGGAGCACTACCGTCTTTCTGAGGACCGGGTTCCAGTTCCTAGCACCCGCCATGGGCACTTACAACGATGTAACACATAGACACAAATAAAGGTCCAATTTAAAAAGTATTTCTCTCAGGCTGGAGAGATGGCTCAGTGGTTAAGAGCACTGGCTGCTCTTCCTAGAGGTCCTGAGTTCAATTCTCAACAACCCATGGTGGTTTCAACCATCTGTAATGAGTTCTATTTAACTTTCTTTGGTATCTGAAAACAGCTACACTGTATATAATAAATAAATCTTTAAAAAATAATTTTCTTAAAAAGTTGGCCAGTGGTGGTGTATGCCCCCAATCAACACTCAGGAGACAGAGCCAAGTAAATGTCTGTGTTCGAGGCTAGCCCTAGTCTAGAGCAATTCTAGGATAAGCATGGTTACTGAAGAAACCCTGTCTTCAACCCTACCCCCCTACCCCAATCTTTTTTTTTTTTTATGACAAGTGTCCCAGCACAGTAATGTGTCCTGCCTGTAATTCTAGGCATGATTGAAAACCCACCTTAGACTATATATGAGCCAGGTGTGTGTGTGTGTGTGTGTGTGTGTGTGTGTGTGTGTCTTTATTTCCCTTTAAATAAAAATGTAGGGGCTGGTGAGATGGCTCATTAGTTAAGAGCGCACTGGCTGCTTTTCCTGGGTCCTAAGTTCAATTCCCAGCAACCAAATGTCCATGACCATGTATAACGGAATCAGTGCCCTCTTCTGGCATGCGGGTGTGCACTACAGAATTGCTCTGCTGCAAAATATATATATATTTATATACGCATATATATATATATAAACCAGAGCAGCTAAAGTGCAAACTGAGATTTTTCTGGCTGTGGAGGCAATATGGTCTCTCAGGTAGACTGGATCCAAGCAAGAGTACAGAATCCCTAAAGCCTGAAGCCTGTAGGGAGACCAAAGGCGAATCTACCTACAGGGATCTCAGGGTCTTTACCCAACCTTGTGTTTTAGGCTGCCTGTTTCGTTTGTTTATTTTTTTTCCTTTACTTTGGTTTGGTCGTTTATCAGGTGTCGTCACATACACGATTCTCCACCCAGGACCGTGAAACACGTTCCTCTTTGTTCCTTCGCATTCGACAGCGCGAGCAAATCAGGCATAGGAGAAGACGACTATGTCGTCAGGACCCCCGCGGGACGGAAGGACAGGCAGGCGGTTGCTGGTCTCTTTGTGCGCCTGCTCTTATGGCTTCCTTCTTTTCTCCCTCCGCTGGTCCCCAACGATCTCTGCAGAGCCTATGGACTCCATAGGACAAGACGCCAAGTCGCCCCCTAGTGCAGCTTGGGTATCCTGGTGCCCTGTCTGGGGTGGGGGTGTCTCTGCAGGGTGTGGGGCCAGGTAGGATGACTCACATTTACAGACTAGGTTTCTGATGGCCACGTGACGCCGCCCCTGGCTGGCCCAGCCCGGGTGGGGTGTGGCCAGAATCTCTCAGGATCTGTGCTCCTCAGTGGTCTCAGGCTCCTGACCTTCGCCAACCAGCAGGACCTGGCTCCCTGGTGTTCTCTCTCCTCCACTGCCCCCCAACCCCTGATCTCCGGCGTCTGTGGACTCCGGAAGGCAGGGACAGGTCGGCCTGGTACAACAGGTATCCTGGGGTCCTGCAGGGGGGTTATCTCTGCAGTGTGGGGCCAGGTAGGATGACCCACATTTACAGACTAGGTTTCTGATGCCCGTGACGCCACCCCTCATGTATGGGGCTGCTGGACCCAGCCTCGGATCTGGGCTCACTCAGTGTCTCTTCAGGCCTTCGCCTGCCGGACCCAGGAGCACAATGAATGGTAAGCGGATGGCACGAGTGGTGGAGCGGTGAGGAGGAGGCTGGCACCGGGGAAAAAAGGACAAATGATGGCTCTGGTGATTCTGAGTGTCTTCTTCACCGCAGCGCGCTGACCGTCCCCGCGTCAAAATCTGCAAACTTTTCGTTTAATGATGGGCTTCTGTGTCTTTCCATTAGGGCTTTGCGGACACTCGCTGGCTATATATGCTCGAAGGAGTTATTTTGTTTTAGGTCCTTTCTTTTCATTTCTGGTCCCTTACTTGACTTATTTGTGGGGATTGCGTTCTCATGTAGCCTGGTTGCCCTGTCTATCTGTCTGGAGCCCCCACCCCGCCCTGTGTTTTTGTCCTTAAATAGGGCAGGCCTTGGTGACCTAGATTGACCACTGCTCTAGACCATGTTTAGGAGTGTATTCAGACGGGCTCACTCAGTCCATGAGACCAAAACTTTAGTCCCTGGTCTTGGCAGGTTTTATGTCCTTTTCTATGATTTTAGAGTTTCTTCAGTCTCAGGCGGTTTTTGGATTTTGCAGCTCTGCAACAGTCTAAACCTAACAGTACAATTTGGGCTACCACCCCTGTTGCATGTCTCTGGATGCTGCCCTTGGTTCGGGTCTCCCACAATTGAGAATGATGATTTCACAGACTAGAGTCTCTGACTCTGCCCTTGATGTCAACTATAAACCTGACTCATTTGGGGAACCTGAATTCTTACTCCTCTTCCTTGATGTTCCAGCACTGGCTCTATTGAGGTACACGCCCTGTTCCTGCTTCTCATCGATTGTCTTAACTCTTCCAGGGCGATGTCTGAAGGCCGCCCAGGGGCCCCATCCCCTCACCTAGATGTGGGCCCAGACTAAGGTGGAGTTCCTACAAGTGACTGGAATGTCATGATCATCTCATTGTCTAACCAGCCCTTTGTCCTCTGTGCTGGGAAGGTGAGTGCTGTGCTGTGGTTAATTCACTGTAATAAAGCGTGACTAGAGCCTGGGGAGGAGGGGGTTGTTGAAGGCTTTATAGGATGCCAATTTAGGGCCTGTAAAATTAACAGAGCACAATGAAGTCATCACTTGCAGGTGATGCTGTTGTAATACTGACTGCTGACCTTGTTAAAATGCTTCCTGGATTTGAAGCACACTGCAGCCCAGCTTTGTGTGGTCCTGAAAGCCATTTTCTTTGAATTTTCAGGCCTTTTTACTGCTGCAAACTGACAGTTGGACTGCTTTTACTGGCTTGGAATGGAGTGCATGGTTTTTCCTGCTTCTAATAAAACCTTTAAAAGCACTTGGGTGCATTTAGTCCCTTTGGGGGGATATCAAAAGATTTATGGAATAAGATTTTGCAGCACAGACTGAACCTAGGCCCCCACTGCCTGCGTACATGAATATTGGGTAATAAAACCTCTGCAAGAACTTATAAAGTGTATCTTTTTTTTTTGGGGGGTGTTTCTTTTTTTGGAAATATGGAGGCTAACGCAGGGCCTGTGCTTCCAGGCTACTTCAGTTTTAGCCTCTGATTGCAGTCTGGATCCCTCAGATCTTCCTGCTGAATGTATCTTTCTCTTACAATGACTTGGAATAAAGGACAGCATCAAGTCCTGCTTCTAATAAAACCCTCCTTTGGAAACCCCTTAATTCCCACTGTTGGTGTCAATCTTTGCAGAATATGGAAAATTTCTGGGAAGATTGATTTTAACTGCCACAGAAGTGCTATTCCCCAATCTAACTCATTGTTACATCAAATGCTGCAACCTAAGACCTCTGGGGGAGCTGGATTGAGCTATCACTTCAAGGTTAGTTTCTGCATCCAGGGCTTCCGAGTTATGAGCTTTGAGGGAAAAACCAATGAGAAAGTAGATTTTGGAAGCTATAAAGCTGAATTAAACAGGTTGGTTTAATAAAATTGGAACATAGCCGACTTATTTTAGCCCAAGATTTGAAAGTCTGGATCTCTCTACAAAAGAAGCTTTTTTTGTTCCTGTTTTAGATGGTGCGCAGTAGGCCCCTGTGGTGGCCATGCCTAAATTTCTGCACCTGGGAGGTGAGGCAGGTCCGTTCCCCTGAAGGTTAAACCAGCTTAGTTTGGAGACCCCGCAGTAAAGATGCATCTGGAAGATGTCTCAGGGTTAAGAGTTAACTCCAGCACTTCCAGAGGTCCTTTAGATCCAACAACCACATGGTGAAACCATTGAGGTATGCTCTTACAGAGTCCAACCCTGAACAAACAAACTTTAAAACAGTAGAAAAAAAGTTCCTAAAGGCAGACAGAATACTAAAGGTGCTTTGAGCAGTGTGCTGGCCTTCTGGTTGTGTCTAGAAAAGCAGCTATAGTGTACTCACATAAATAAAGGTAAACCTTTAAAAAAAAAAAAGGCTAAGTAGACATGAGGAAGGTTACCAGGCTATGGGTCCCTGGCCTATAAGCACCACACAGAGGAGGTGTTTCCCGGGAGCTGAAGCCAGTGGCAGTGCAGCTATGTACACTTGTCATTCCAGCCTCCTGCAGGAGTGAGTTTGAGACAGCCTAAATTGTGAACTCTTGTCTCAGAAATGTCTTTGTGTCTGGCTCGTTGCCCAACACCAGGGTGGCAGGCGTGGTGATGCATGCTATAGTTGGCATTTGGGAAGTAGAGCAGGAGGATCAGGAGGTTATCCTCAGTTGGAGACCAACATAGGACCAAGATAGTCTATCTGAAAAAAAAATTACATTTAAATTTTTTTCTGGACAAGACAGAGCTGCTGTCCTGAATTCACAGAGGCTGTCGTTGGCAGCACAAGAATTGGCCTGGGGTGAGAGGGCTTAGGAGGCCCTATTTCCCTGAAGAACTGGCAGTTCGTGGTTGCTGGGGACACCAAGTTTCAGTTTTATGTGTATGGGTGTTTTATCGCCATGTTTGCCTGGACACACGTGCACATGCAGACGAAATGCTCATATGCATAAAATAAATAAGTTGTAAGTTTTAAGCCAGATTACTTAGCCACAGGTGATTACCAACAGAGGAGACCTATTTCTTTTTTTTTTTTTTTCTTTTTTCAGATCTGGGACGAAAGCCAGGCGTTGGGCTGCTAGGCAAGCGCTCTACCATGACTAAATCCCCCAACCCCAAGGAGATCTTCTTTCTTTCTTTCTTTCTTTTTTTTTTTTTTTTCTTTTCTTTTTTTTGGAGGCTGGGGGCCAGAACCCAGGGCCTTGCGCTTGCAGGCAGCGCTCTACCACTGAATCCCAGCCTTTTAACAAATGTAGTTCTGTCTCCCCCCCCCGGAGCTGGGGACCAGACCCAGGGCCTTGCTTAAGCTTCCTGAGCAAGCGCTCTACCACTGAGCTAATCCCCAACCCCAGGGATCTATTTCTTACGCCCGGGGACATTGCTAGCACCAAGTCCCTCTAAGGGAAAGCTGTTTTCCCCCCCATTCTCCTAATCACTGGATTGGCTTCTTTGATGCTTTCCATTTCTAACAAATGGGAGAACAGGAAGGAATAGCCCCACGTAAACATTAGGAAAGTAAACAAGGGTTGGGGTACATACAGTCTCTGCCAGTCACACTGGCACCAAACCTGATGAGGTCCATCTTTGGTCCACACCTTCTCACCTCACACACCAGGAAAAAAAAATGGGCGATGCAAAACCCCACAGAGGCCAGAAGAGGCGTCAGTCCCCTGGAACTGGCTTCCTGAACAGTTGCAGATTAAACTTGGAAGTCCAGCCAGTGCATGCATGCGTGCCTGCACGCTTTGTTCAGTTTATCTATTTGGAACAGGATCTCACTGGCCGGATTAGACTGGCTGGCCCGAAAGAACTGTTTAACAAGACTGGTCTTGAGCTCCCCAGGGGTCTCTGCCCCTGAAGGTTTTTCAAGCGGCACCCTGCCAAACTTTTTGAACTTCTTACTCTGATGGGTGCGTATGCCTAATCCACCCACAATATTTGACTGGGATGCCATATCCTGGGGATGAGGGCTGATTAAGATTCTGGAGGTGCCAGGTGGTGTTAACACACCCCTTTAAAACAAACTTTAAACAGTGAAAAAAAAGTTTCTTTTTTTTTTCTCTTTTGGTTCTTTTTTTTCCCGGAGCTGGGGACCGAACCCAGGGCCTTGTGCTTCCTAGGCAAGCGCTCTACCACTGAGCTAAATCCCCAACCCCAGAAAAAAGTTTCTAAAGGCAGACAGAATACTTAAAGTTAACTTTGACCAATGTACTGGCTGGTTTTGTGTGTCAACTTGACACAAGCTGGAGTTATCACAGAGAAAGGGGCCTCAGTTGTGGAAATGTCTCCATGGCTCCAGCTGTAGACATTTCTCAATCAGTGATCAAGGAGGGAGGCCCAACCCATTTGTGGGTGGTGCCGTCCCTGGACTTGTGTCCTGGGTTCTTTAAGAAAGCAAGCTGAGGCTGGAGAGATGGCTCAGTGGTTAAAACTGACTGTTCTTCAGAAGGTCCTGAGTTCAGGAATCCCAGCAACCACATGGTGGCTCACAACCATCTGTAATGGGATCAATGCCCTCTTCTGGTGTGGCTGAAGGCAGCTACAGTGTACACAATAAATAAATAACTTTTAATAATAAAAAAAAGCAAGCTAGAAAAGCCAGGGGAAGCAAGCCAGTAAAAAATGTCCTCCATGGCCTCTGTATCAGCTCTGCTTCCTGCCCCTATGTGAGTTCAGTCCCTGACTTCCTTTGGTGATGAACAGCCATGTGGAAGTGTGAGCTGAGAATAAACCCTTTCCTCCCCAACACTTCTGGTCCTGAGTGTTGGTGCAGGAACAGAAACCCTAACTAAGACAAATTGGTACCAGGATGGTTGGGGTTCCTGTGACCACCTGACCATGTTTTTGGGAGGACTGTGGAAGGACTTTGGAACTAAAGAGCCATTGGGATGTTAAGAGCTCTGTGGGATGTTCTGTAGGAGCTTGGAAGATAATGTTGAGAAACAGTTACCTACCCAGAAGATGGGCCTGGCTTGTGGGAAATTTCAGAGGAAGGTTAAAAGTCTTATCAGGGCTGTTGCTATTTTGATTGTGAAGATTCTGTGGTTTTTTGGTTGGCTGGGGCTGAAGAATCAGATGTGATTAAGGAAGATACCAGAACTACTAAAGCGAAACCTTTGCATTACTGGGACTATTGATGCTGGTCGGCGGAGCTAAGGGTTAGTGGTGGTTAGAAAGAGACCAGCATCGGGTTGAGGGGTTAGCTCAGTGGTGGGCTTTGCTGTAATGCGCAAGGCCCTGAGTTCGGTCCCCAGCTCCGAAAAAAAAAAAAAGAAAAAAAGGAAAAAAAAAAAGAGAGACCAACATCATTGAAATTGAAATCTTCTGGGAGGGTGTTTTCTGAGATCCCAAAGGAGGCTGTGTTCAGAAGACCAAAAGGTTGTACCTTGTGCCATGGCTAGCCTTGATAATGTCTAAGTCATTGCAGGTGGTATTGGTTTTTGAAGGCATGAAGGGTCATAAACAGCAGCTGAGACTGGGCCCTGTGAGAGGCCATGGGAGGCCATTGGTGAAAGGGTGCAGCTTCAGGTACAGTTGATGCCAGTACACAGTTGACCACCAAGAGCAGCAGCAGCAGTGGGGATCAGGCATCTGGAGCCTAGAAGACAAGGTGTGTGCTACAAGGGCAGAGCTGGAGGGTGACTCCAAGCCCTTGGAGGAGGACCTAGAAGATCATGAGTGGATCCCAGACATTGGACAGTTAGTTTGATTTTGCTTTTGATTGTGATTGTGCCCCTGACATTTTCCCTCTTGAAAGAAAAGTATTTTGCGTTAGAGTCCACAGTTAAGAGAATTTTAAAAGATATTGGATACTTTAAATGGATTGAACTTCCCTAATATGTAAAAGACTATGTGACTCATGAGTACTCATGGGCTGGAGAGATAGCTCAGCGGTTGAAACTGACTGCTCTTCAGAGGTCCTGGTTCAATTCCAGCAACCACATGGTGGCTCACAACCATCTGTAATGGGGATCAATGACCTCCTCTGGTGCATCTGAAGACAGCGACAGTGTACTCATATAAATAAATCTTTTTTTAAAAAAAGTACTCATTACTCTCCGAGAGTAAGATCTGATATGTAATATTCACACACACACACAGACACACAGACACACATACAGACACACAGACACACACATGCATGCACACACACACACACACACCCATACACACACACACACACACACACATACACACATACATACACACACATACACACACACATACACACACATACACACACACACATACACACACACACACACACACACACACACACACACACATACACACACACATACACATACACACATACATACACACATACACACATACACACATATACACATACACACATACATACACACATACATACACATACATACACACATGCATACACATACATATACACACACACATACACACATACACACACACACCTACATACACACATACACACAAATACACACACATACACACAGATACATACACACATACACACACATACACACATACATACACACACACACACATACACATACACACACACATACACACACATACACACACATACACACACATACATACACACACACACACACACACACACACACCTTCCAAAGGCTTAGCATATAGACTGTACGTAGGTATGAGTGACAGTCTGCCCAGAGAGTCACTCACAAAGCCTCACCTGCCCTTCCCTAACCATTGGCATCTTTTCCTAAATGATCAATCATTCCTGTGAAATGGTCAACTATCCATTCATCCAAGGTCTTGTTTCATTCCTTCTCCTTCCATGGTCCAAAATCAAACTTCCCCCACCCCGGGGTGGTCAGGCCTCTTTTCTGGTGCCAGTCAGGTTGAAAGTATGAGCTTGAACCGGTCCGAGTCAAAGTCACATGGGGTTCGGGATGTAGCTCAGTTGGCAGGGACTTACGAGCATGCGCCCAGTCCGGGACTACTCACCCGGCCCTGGGCGCGCCTGCAATCTCAGCACTCCAGGAGAGACAGGTGGGAAGGTCAAAGTCCAAAGTCAATTTCAGCTGTGTATGGAGTTCTGAGGCAAACAGATCTTGTCCAGATTTTTTTTTTCGGGCTGGGGACCCCAGGGCCTTGTGCTTCCCTAGGGAAGGGCTCTACCACTGAGCTAAATCCCAACCTTGTCCAGATTTTACACAAAGACCTGGTGTGGTGTCACACGCCGATCAGCACTGGGATGCTGATTTCTGTGAGTTCAAGACCAGCCTGCTCTACATAGGGAGTTCAGCAGCAGACCACAGCCAGGGCTGTTACACAGAAACCCTGTCTCAAGGACAGACAGACAAAACAAATAAAAAGACTTCTCCTCCAATACCACTATCTTCATCATCCCCATCAGCCTCACACCAGTGGAGCAACCACAGGAACGACAAATCCTTCAGCCTACTTCCCCTTAAGGAAATCTGCTGGAGCAGGCTGGAAGCCAGGCAGACACCAGGCTTCCCCAACCTCATCCCTCGCCCCCTCATGCTGTCAGTAATTTCCACACGGTGCTTCCCTGGGGATAGTGAGTCACCATGGCCAGAGCTAGACTCTCTCTAACTGCCCTGACATCCAGCTAAAACCTTATGACTATTAATAAAATGGTATTTTTACATTTCCGACCTCAAACTTATCTGGTGCTCATTTTCCTGTAAGTAATCAAAGACGCTGTGCAGGACAGTCTGACTCCATAAACCACTGATACAGGACTCTAGGGCCTGAAGCAAAAACACTCTCAGCGGAAAACAACCTACCAGCAACAGAGAGAGCCTCGAGGGGCTTCACAATCCCAGCTGATCGCTCCCGACTGACCCTGAAGGCATGTTCCCAACTGGGGCTGTTTGAAACAGTCTGTTCCACTTTGTTAAAGTTATCTTATCTGCCTGCAGAGGTGGGGCTGACTCTCAGGCTCTTTCAGGTTCTGAGTGAGTGAGCTGGGAGAAACTCTCCTCTTGGAGCTGCATAAAAACCTAATAAAACAACTTCTCTCCGGTGGGCAAGATGGCTCAGGGGTTAAGGCACTTGCCATAAACCCGACAACCTGAGTTAGATTCCCTCGGGACCCAGATGTGGGAAGGAAGACTGACTCCCCAAAGTTGTCCTCTGACCATCACATGTACACAAGAGTACTCCACGCACAAAAAGCGGTTAGGAGTACTGACTGCTCTCCCAGAGGTCCTGAGTTCAAACACAGCAATCACATAGTGGCTCACAGCCATCTGTAATGGGATCTGGCGCCCTCTTCTGGTGAGTTAGAAAACCAACACTGTATTCATACATAAAATAAATAAATAACAAAAAAAAAAGAAAGAAAAAAGAAAGAAAAAGAAAAAAAGAAAAAGAAAAGAAAAAAAGAAAAAAAGAAAGAAAAAAAGAAAGGGTCATCGGAGACAGGAGAATATACATGGTGGAAGAAAAAGCTGAGAGCTGCGGCTGAAGAGGCTGTAACCACCAAAAAGAGCCAGCGGAGACCACTCGGTAACCAGAGGTTCAAGCGCCATGTTAAAGTCTCCGGAGTCAAGGATCTGAACCGGCTTTAGCAGGCTCTGAGCAGTCAGGATCTGGGGATACAAAACCCTGCTGAGAAACTGCAATGTCAGCCACAGCTGAGCTGAGCCCAGGAATCTAGCTGTAGGCCTACACGGGCAGTGTAGAGCTTGCCCACTCAGGATTTCCATCTGTGTAGAAAAAGGAGATCTAGCTGCTCCATGACAGCAGTCCCAGGGTACAAGCCTTTTTATGATAATACTTGCCCCTGGATAAAAGATATAAGAAAAAGAAGAGCAAGGCAGAGCCTGAGAGACAGAGTGAGTGAACTTCCCTCTGAGGCTCATGCAGTGCCTCTGAACGGACCTAAAATTACATAAAAGATAAACATCACAAACTAAAAGATAAGGTTCTATGGTGCCGGGTCCCATGTGTACATGGAAGGTGATATCAAAAAGAGTGTATAAGAGGGTTTGGGGTTGGGTTTAGCTCTCAGCATAGGCAGCTTGCCTAAGCGCGAAAGGCAAAACCCTAGGTTTAGCCCCCAGCTCGAGAAAAAAAAAAAAAAAAGAGGTTTGGGGACTGTGGCGGTCAACAGCCACATCTGGAACACAAGTGACTTTCAAATTGCCAATACCTACAGCCACCTTGAAGCCCCTCCAGGCTTGGAGAGCCCCGGAAGCCCCTGCAGGCTTAGAGGCGGAAGCCCGTGGGTCCTTCAGTCAGGTCAGGAGCACATTCTATGGAAAGATCTTCTGACCGCCCTTCCAGACCTCGGACAAACTCCTCCCACCTGTGATGACAAACACAAACCCCACTTCCTTTTCTGTGGCTCTGGGCATCTTTGCTCCCTCATTTCAGTTGGCTGGCAATTACCCGTTTCACTCTGGCAGATCTCCATTTAGCCAGTTCCTACCAAGCCATCTTCCCTGTTCTTGGTTAACCACTGCTCTCTGTAGCTTACATCCATCCTCCATGGCTCATTCTGAGGGAGGCAGGCAGGGGCGGGCTTTTGTCTGCCGCTCACCTGCCAGGCTGTTCAGGCACTGAGCAGGAAGGCAGTCAGGGCTTTACTAAGTCAGTGTTGAGAAAAGGTTTATGATTCCCAGCTGAGGTCAGCAGCATGCTCCCCATCTGAGGCACCCTGCAGGCACATGAGTGTGGTGGTCTTTGAGTCATTTCATTCAGGTTGGGAAGAAACCCTGGTGCCAAGACAAAAGCTGGTTTTGATGTTGTTTGTGGGTCTGTGGCTCTGTGCAGTCCTTTGGCAGACATTTTTTCTAAAAGAATTGGCCTTTATGGGGTTGGGGATTTAGCTCAATGGTAGGCGCTTGCCCTAAGGCGCAAGGCCTGGGATCGGTCCCAGCTCGAAAAAAAAAAAAAAAAAAAATTATTTACTCGTTTTTATGTGTGTACCATAGCTGTCTTAGACACACAGAAGAAGACATCAGATCTCATTACAGATGGTTGTGAGCCACCATGTGGTTGCCTGGGAACTGAACTCAGGACCTCTGGAAGGCAGTCAGTGCTCTTAACTGCTGAGCCATCTCCAGTCTAGTCTTGTGTGTGTGTGTGTGTGTGCTTGTGTCTTTTATGTACCACACAAGTATAGTGCCTATGGAGGCCGGAAGAGGGAGTGGATCCCTGGAACAGGTAGTTGTGAGCATGTTGCTGTGGGCGATGGGGGAAGGAACCAGGTTCTCTGCAAAACAGCTGAGGCTCACTGAGCCGCTCTCCAGCCCTCTCCTATATGAGGTGGTGTCCACAAATGCCTGGTTCTTCTGCCTCTACTTTTTCTGAGAGAACTGGGGTCAGGCATTTGTCCTTTGCTCTCCCAAAGCATAGCTTTGGCTGGCGATTCTCAAAGGGCTGCTGTCTTGGAAACAATTGCTTTGGCCCAGCCAATACAACACACTGGGGAAGCCTGTCTCCAGGGGTGGGCTAACAGTAAAAACTCACACTGCACATCAGGTATGCTGGTGCTCCACCTGTGCCTGCACTTGGGAGGTGAGGCAGGAGGATTATGCTTTTCTTCTTCTTCTTTCTTCTTCTTCTTCTTCTTCTTCTTCTTCTTCTTCTTCTTCTTCTTCTTCTTCTTCTTCTTCTTCTTCTTCTTCTTCTTCTTCTTCTTCTTCTTCTTCTTCTTCTTCTTCTTCCTTCTTCTTCTTCTTCTTCTTCTTCTTCTTCTTCTTTCTTCTTCTTCTTCTTCTTCCTTCCTTCTTCCCTTCTTCTTCTTTTTCAGGAGCTGGGGACCAGACGGGCCTCCAGCTTGCTGGGCAAGTGCTCTACCACTGAGCTAAATCCCCCAGGGGATTGTCTTTATTCAAAGGCTAGCCTGGGCTGTAATAAGTTTGTGCCTTAGCCTGGGTTATAGAGACTTTTTTTTAATAGAATTATTTATTTTATATATGAAATTTACACTGCTGTCTCAGACACACACCAAAAAGGCATCAGATCCCATTACAGATGGCTGTGGGCCACCATGTGGTTGCTGGGAATTGAACCTCAGGACCTCTGGAAGGCAGTCAGTGCTCTTAACCACCTCTCCCAGCCCAAAGCCTTTTCTTTTCTTTTTTTTTTTTTTTTCTTTTTTTTCGAGCCCAAGGGCCTTTTCCCCAACCTAAAGAGACCCACTGTAAGGATGAGTTGATGCCTCCAGCCTCCCTATGCACGAGAATTCACCCACACCACCGATCACACCACATACCCTTATGCGTAATCTAAAATAAAACGACTTTTTAAAACTTTACTGTCCGGAGACAGGGGTGTGAGTTTATGTGGGAGGTCCTGGCTCAATTCCCAGCAGTAGGGTTGGGAGGAACCAAAGTGACTAGAAATTCTAGGTATAAATAAATAAGTACACAGGGGAGGCTCACAAGACTCCTAGCTGAGGAGCTAATAATTACAGAGGCTGCTAGGAGTGGGAGAATCAGATCTCAAAGTGTGTGTGTGTGTGTGTGTGTGTGTGTGTGTGTGTGTGTGTGTGTGTGTGTGTGCCATGCTCACACTTGTAGAAGTCAGGACAAATTAGCAGTCAGATTTGGGGATTAAACTTGGGTCTCAGGTATGAGGCAAATGCCTTTACCGGCTGAGCCATCTCACCTACAAAGGTGTTGCCCCTAAAGTGTCTCCTGGTAGATTTCCCCATGTTCAAAATGTCCTTGGTTTAGCTCAGTGGTAAGCGTTGCCTGGGAAGCACATGGGTTCGGTCCCCAGCTGGACTCGGGTGTCTGGACACATTGACTGACTCATCGGTTTAAAGGGTAGCTTAAAAGATGGTTCAGTGGCTAGGCACTGGCTGCTCTTCCACAGACCATTGAGTTGATTCCCCACCCCAGGCTGATTCTCTGTCAATTTGAAGGGGTCCTATCCCCTCTTCTGGTCTCTGAGGGTATCTGGATCACGCCATGGCACATAACCCACACAGACAAAACCCTATTATGCCGTGGGGGCGATCTGGGCCGAGGATTGGGTCAGGCAGTAGATGAGATCAAACTTACATACATGTGTGAATTTCTCAAAGGATAAATGGAAAGTATTATACTTAAAGTAAAAAGCGCACAGTGAAGAGGTTTAACTGGAGGAACGGACTGATACGCATTAATAATGTCTCGGAAGAAATTACCCTTAAAACATTTTAGGAAATGGCGTGAGTCCTGAAGTTGTGCCAAGTCAGGGCATTGGGCTGTCCCGGCCATGCAGGTTATCACGGTGCTGCCACCCCAACAGGCTGGGTGGTGTCCTTTACTCTACCGAGGTGGGCGTCTCTCAAACAGACTTGAATGAATTTCCATAACTATCTTTTTTTTTTAGATTATTTTGTTATGAGTACACTGTTGCTGTCTTCAGACACACCAAGAGGGGCATCAGATCTCATTACAGATGGCTGTGAGCCACCATGTAACAGGTTGCTGGATTTGAACTCAGGACATCTGGAAGAACAGTCAATTACTCTAACCACTGGGCAGGCTCTCAGCCCTCCCATAACTAATCTTTATTCATTGTTTTTTGAGAAAGATCTTTAGATAACTGGAACTACATTTCAGACCCCCAGCCAGTGAGGTCCTCTGCCTCCCACAGGCTGGTTGTCTTTTTGATTTATGTATTCTTTCCCCAAGAACAAGGAAATGAGTTGTTCCCAGTTAGTCCAAAGTACATGCTGACTCTGCTAACAGGTTAGATGTCATTGTCCCTAATAAGTGACCCTCAAGTGACCAGCCATTCTAGAATGCCCTATTGCCTGTCATTAAACCATAAAATCTAAAAATAGGCCTGAGACAGAGGTGTTTGCCCAACACTCCCAGTTAAACCTCATGGAAACACACTGTGAGGAACTTCTGGGGCGCCTTGGACTGATTTGATGCTTTAGGTTGGGTGGGCATCTTCCAAGAGAACCCTCTGAGAGGACTGAACAACTTCTACTAAAAGAAGACTTTAGACATTTTCACAAGCTGAGAGTTGAATCGGGCCCTGAGCATGGGTGCCACCTGCAATTTAAGCCGGTCTAGCCTTTTACCATGAACAGTAATAATACAGGACTATGCCGCTATCAGAAACCTGTGGTATTGGGCAAAAGGCTAGCTAGGCTGCAGAAGTGTGATCAAAGCTTGGGAAACTTACCACCTAGATCCTGTCTCAAATACACACACACAAAAGGGACTTGAGGGATAGCTCAGTAATATAGTTCCTCTAATCTTTAGGACAGGACCTTGCGGGTGCCGTTATGGTATTCCTGTGCGTGGGAGATCAGGAGTTCAAGGCCAGCTGGGTTTTGGGTTTAGATTTTTATCTAAACTCTGCCCAAGGAAGGAAGAAGGAAAGGGAAGAAGGAAGGAAGGAAGGAGAGAGAGGAAATAGAGAGAGAGAGGAAATGTTAACAACCCTCAAATCAAAATGAACAGCACCTGCCTCTCTGGAAAATTCACACCCTCTTTCAACATTTCGCCCTTCTCCCTATTCAAACTCCTTGCTGCTGAATCCCTCTCCCCAGCCTCCGTTGACCTGCACCCCTTCCCCACCCCTTGGGAGTACACAGCCCAGGACCTTTCTCCTAATCTGTTTGTAAAATGCCATGCTGAAATCAGATGAGCTGAAGTGCAGAAGACTCAGACTCCTTTCCATTTTGCAGCAGAAGAGGCTGGCGCTAACCTTCACCACATCCTCAAGAGACCCATTAGCGGACCAGGACAGTGCCCTGGGGCACACTGTCCTTTCCCTCTGCCTCCCAATGCTGGGGCAGCTCAGACGCTCTCAGGAACATCATCCAGCCCCTACTCCTTGGACTGCTTTCTCTGTAACTTTTACCAGCTCAGAGTTTGGACAGATTCACTGGACTCAACTTGACTTCAAACTAAGTCTGGAAGCTCTATCACATACTGGAACTCTTTATGCACAGATTCAAGGTCACTGGAAATGCCACTTCTGTCCTCCACCTCATACAGGTGTGAACTTCCTTTAACCCTCTTCCGTTACACCGGAACAAGATGAAGAGCAGTTTACCCAGTAATGACGATCAGTGGTGCAGCCATTTGACTAGCTGCCCTGTGGCCTCACTTCCCAGCACAAAAAAAACAAAGCCAAAGGGAAATAAAAACAAAACCAAAACAAACAAAACAAAACCGAGATGTTTACCCAGCACAGGTGCCGGGTTTTTTTTTGGAGCCTGGACGAGTTGACCCAGGCTTTGGGCTTGCTGGCCAGGCTCTACCACTAAGCCTAAATCCCCAACTCCTGGTTTTTTGTTTTTAAACTCTTTTTGTATCTGTGGGTGTTTTGTCTGCGTGTGTCTAGCTTGCCACCAGGAACCTAGTGCCCCAGAGACCAGAATCTGTGCTGCTTCTACTTCACTGGTTCATGGGCAGGCACTGGTGAGGTATCATTTCCAATGCTCCACTGGTGTGTTTGACACTATGTGTGTTGCATGAGCATGGCGCATGTATGTGTGTGTGTGTGTGAGCATGAGTGCATGTATGTGTGTGTGTGTGTGTGCACGCTGTGTGTGTGTGAGCATGGGTACATGCATAGCATGTGTATGTGTGTGTGGTGCATGTATGTGTGTGTGTAGCATGGTGCATGTGTAATATTGTAGCATAAGGTGTGTGCATGTGTGTGTGTGTGAGGCGTGTGTGTGTGCATACAGCATGAGTGGGTAATGCAGGTGCATATGTGAGCATCATGATGTAAGTGGATGCCATGTGTACACGCTGGGTATAAGTATTTTGCATGCCCGTGTGTGTGTGTGTGTGTGTGTGTACGTGTGTGTGTAGTTTTGGATCAGGCCCAGTGTCTGCTGACCCACGCATGCAGGTTGCTAAGTTTGAACTCAGGACGTAGAAAAGCCCAGTCAACACTAACTGCTGAGCACTACTCTCAGCCAAGTTTGACCTCTATCTGTCCGTCTGTCTGTCTTTCTGTAGACTGGCCTGGAGTCTTTGCTCACGCACAAGGCTGGCCTCAGGTTTCAGGATCCTCCTCGCTCTGCCCTCCTGCGTGCTGGGGTTCCAGAGCGAGGCTACCACCTCGTCTCTCTCTCTCTCTCTCCCACTATCTCTTCTGACTCAGTTTTACACTTACTGGTTTATGCGTTTGGTGGGGTGGTGGGTGCATGCCTATCCAAATGCCATGTTTGGTGTGTCTGACACCCTGCTTGCCAGAGCCAGTTCTCTCCTGCATACCCCGTGGGCTCAGGCTTTCGAACTCAGGTCGTCGGCCTTGCCGCAGAACCCACTGAGGCCATCTTTCATCTTCCACTGCTGGGTCCGGGCCTTTGCAGATCTCAGAGTCAAGAGTGGAGCAGGAAGTATCTGCAGGTCCCAGGCTGAGCGAGCAAAGGCTGGGTCGAGCACCAAAAACACGAGGACTGGCGAGGCAGGTGTGCCACCAGCATTCCTGGTACGTGATGGTCATGGGACTGGTGTCATTAACTACTTTGGTCTCCTCCATTCTTCCTTGTTCAGTGATCTGACCAGGGACTGGGCATTGTACCGGGCCTCTGTTGGGCATCAAAGTGGCGTTGTAACTAACCGTCAGCCTGTTGCTGATTGTCTTACTGTCAACATGTTTCCTGTCATCCCTCTCTCTCTGCCCTGCAGGCCCCAATATTTCCACTCATTCCCTCTCTCTCTCTGCCCTACGGGCCACAATGTTCCTCATTCCCTCTTTCTCTGCCCCTACAGACCATTTGGAAGGACCTCTAACCCCCATGGGCAGCCTGTGGTTTCTGACTAGAGCAATAATGATTACATCAACTGACTCAGAACTGCTCATTTAAGGAGGGTGAGACCACACAGCCTGGTTCCTGTTACCGACCATGTGTCCAGTTAACAAACAGAGGAAGAGAGGGCTCTTGCTAAACAACTCTACTAATAAATCTAACCCGTCTTTACTTTTACTTTTTTTTAGATTTATTTTAGTTTTCGATTGTATAAATGTTTTGCCTGCAAGTATGTATGTGTGTGTGCATGTACATACATATGTAAGCTCATGTACACACATATGTATGTATGTATGTGCCTGTGGTGCCCTGAAGGAGGTCAGAACAACAAAGCCTCTCTGGGGCAGAAACCACACATGGTTGGTGGGTGCTAGGAGTCAAACAGATTCTTTCCAACAGAGCATTCTTTTTTTTTTTTTTTTTTCTCTCTTTTCTCTCTGTGACTTTTTTTTCCAGGCTAGGGACAGACCCAGGGCCTTGCACTTGCTAAGCAAGGCTCCCACTGAACTAAATCCCCAACCCCGTGTGTGTGACTTTAAAACTGAATTTCAGGTAATAAATAGGAAGAAATAAGAAAAAAGGCTAAAACCATAATTTTGCATAGCAGACAACGCATCCAAGATGGGTTTGTTGCTTGGGTTATAGCAAACCTTACAAAGATGTCTGGGCCACCTCAACCCTGTGCTCCAGTCTCTACAGAGGGATGAACAGGCTGTGTGCGAACATGGGGCAGTCTGCGCCTTATAGAAATATGGGGGTCTGAATCAGCCAAACCTTCAGAGGTGGAGGGAGATATACAGATGAGTCCGTCAGGGGCCTCTCCCACGGAACCAGCTGCTGTTTTTGTTTAGATATAACAAAAATCAGGCAACTGCTGAACAAACAGAAAAGTTAAATACAAAGATTAAAGAGAGATGTAGCAGTCGGACTGGGAGGTGGGTAGTGATGTCTTAAATCCCAACACTAGGGAGGAGGCAGAGCAGGGAATCTCTGAGTTTGAGAGGCCAGCCTGGCCTACAAGAGTGAGTTCAAGACAGCCAGGCTACACAGAGACCCTGTCTTGATAAAATACAATGAAACAAACCTAAAGAATCAGGAACAGATTTTCCTTGGGTCCCGATTTTACTTTTGTTTAAACTATTCTATTTTATGGGTATGTGGATATTTTTGCCCGGCTTGTGTCTGTGCACCACACAAGCCTGATGCTTGTGTGGAGGCCAAGAGGTGTCGAGTCTCTACGTGGAACTGGGTTTTAGATGCAGCTACCCTCCGCGCTGTCTCCCCAAGTCCCGAGCACAAGGCTCTCCTCAACATGAAAAGGAAAAGAGAATGGGTAAGAAAGAAAACATAAGTAGCATCAGTCTGCAGTCAGACATGGGTGGGGTCATGCGTGGTTAAGCAGGTCTGAAGCTGGAGATGTCCGAGCATTCTAGGCTGGCCTGGGATACATTGTGAACCCTTGATTTCAAACCTGTCTCGAATAAACGATCAATGGGAGGCTGGCCTGTATCTTGGTGGGTTATACTAGCAGTCCGGATTCACAGGGCAGGAGGATGTCAAGGGAACTGGAGAGACCAGCTGAGCAGTATGTGGATCCACCTTTAAACAAACAAGCAAAAACCCTAACCTAACCTGGATGTGTGGTGTTGAGCGTGCGACTCACTTTCCTTCCTTCTGAGTTTTGAAGCGTCGATTAACCGGGTGTTGGTGGCGCACTCTGTTATCCTGCCAGGGAGCTGAGGCAGGAGGATGATAGCCATTTGGAGGCCCAGTCCTGGGTTGCAGTGGTGGGTTAGGTTCAATCCATTTAAAAATGCACGACAGGATTTTGCGAAATGAAGTGACTGAAAATCAACACGTCTATCAATTTGTTTTAGACAAACCTGAACGTATCAGTGTATTTGTGTGTGTGTACCTGTGTGTGTGTGTGTATGTGTGTTTGTCCAGTGTGTATGTACATGTATGTAAAGTGTGTGTGTCTGTGCCTGTGTGTCAGTGTGTACACATGTATCAGTGTGCATGTCTGTACCTGTGTGTGCCAGTGTGTGTGTGTCTGTATATATGTGTGCCACTGTGTGTCTGTGTACCTGTGTGCCAGTGTGTATGTCTATCTATATGTGCCAGTGTGTCTGTGTATGTGTGCCTGTGTGTGTGTACCTGTGTGTCAGTGTGTACACATGTGCCAGTGTGTGTACATGTGTGCCAGTGTATGTCTGTACCTGTGTGTGCTAGTATGTGTCTGTGTACATATACCCAGTGATGTGTATCTTCTTACCACAATAAATGTGCTAGTGTGTCTGCATACATGTGTGCTAGTGTATATGTCATGCCTGTGTGCTAGGTATGTGTGTGTGTGTCGTGTGCCAGTGTGTGTGTACACATGTGTGTGGTGTGTGGCCTGCGATGTGCTGCCAGTGTCGTATGTCTAGTACCTGTGTGTGCCATGTGTGTCTGATGATGCCTGTGTGTCAGTGTGTACGCATGTGCCAGTGTGTATGCACGTGTGCCCAGTACAGTAACGTCTGTGTGTGTACCTGTGTGCCAGTGCGTGTGCGCGCTTTGCCCATGCACTGACCTGAGGCCTTGTGCCATGCTGAAGTGCTAAGCACGCAGGCTGTGCTACACTATACCCACACCATTACAAACTCTGGATACAGTGCACTCAATCCTCCCTCCCTGCTTGACATACAATAGGTTTATACCTCTATCACACAGAACATGATCTCAACCCTTTCTTGGGGAAGAGAGACGTCAAAAAAGAAAATGGCCCTCATTTAGGCTATAACCTGCCTTGAACCCCCCCAGTGTAATAGTCTTAAAAAAATTAAAGCAGGAAGTGGTTCAGCCGGCAAGGCGCTGGCCCCCCAACTCTGATGATGGGGTCATTCAAGGGACTCACAGGCGTGAGGAGAACAACTCAGTAGGCTGTCTTCTAGCCTCTCATTACCTGTCACCTTCCTCTCAATGGGAACACCTACCCCCACTTCCCCCAGGAGGGCTGAACCCAGAGTCTTAGGCATTCCAACTAAACTCTACAATGTATTTCCTGCAAACCAACGGTTGCGGATCATGGAAAAAGCCCGACGTGGGCAAGCGCCCATCTTTCCTTCCCCACATGGAAAGGGTTCTTCTCTCCATTTGGGCAGCATCACCTGTTTCTTTTTTTTTTTCTTGCAGGAGCTGAGGACCACAGACTTTCTTACAGATGGTCTTCCTCATAGGCTGGGCCCAGCAGGGCTTTCTGTCTGTGGTTTACGCCTGTTTCCTATTTCCTATACCACCCATCTTAGAAAATATCAGGGCTGGAGAGATGGCTCCAGTGGTTTAGAGCACTGACGCTGCTCTTCAGGGTCCTGAAATTCAAATCCCAGCAACCACATGGTGGCTCACAACCATCTGTAATGAGATCTGATACCCTCTTCTGGTGTGTCTGAAGACAGTGTACTCACATAAATAAATCTTTAAAAAAAATATATAAACAGCTCCCTGATACTTGTGAACCTTGGCGGGGAGGATCAGTTTCCTCTTCAACTGCCACCCTGTCTCTCTGGTATCCATGGCAATCTGGAAAATGTAGATGGACAGAAGCACAGACTCCTAAAAACACTTTTTTTTTTTTGCATTTAAAAATTTTAGTCACAAATATTTGATTCATAAATAATCAGGGGAATTTTGTGTGTGTGTGTGTGTGTTTTATCCTTGCGCTGAAAGGACACTCTGCCTGGGACTTTCAACGTCACATCAAATACCTCCAATACCCTGGGACACGGGCCTTCCCAGTTCCCTGAGTTCCCATCCTTCCTCTCAGGAGGCCCTCCCCATCCTGTCCCCAGAAAGAACAGTGTCCGTTGTCCTGGAGGGGACCCACGGACCGTCCCCAACATTGTGGAAAACCAGTGTTCCTGGTGGGCAGGGACTTCCTCTCTGGGAAGAGGAGGCTGGGCGTTAAGTCATAACGGGTGACTTCCCGTTGAAGGGAGGTTGGAGGAAGCGCTGTGTTTCAGGCACCCTCTGCACGGTCCCAGGAAAGCTGTGAAGTCAGGGTCCAGGACTTGGTAGCTCCCCTTAGGCGGCGGCTCTCAGGCGTGCACGTAGACATGATTTTGACCATGGAGATGCTCTCGATGTGCGGTTCAGTCCTTTCTTTAGAGCGAACAGTTGCGGGGCTGCTTCTTCCCGTCCATGCTGTTTCTGGAGCTGCTCAGGGATGGATGAGTAGCCGCTGGGTCGACCTAGCTGGACCCTCTCACTTCTGCCAGGATCTGCCATTGCTGGAAGCTCCAAGGCGCAGGAGTCAGGTTCACTCCCTGGGAGAGCAACAGTCACAAGGGAGGTGGGTCTCAGCTCTCCCCATTAGCCTTGGCACTGAGCAGTCGCCCTCCACCCACTCCACCTCAATAGTCCCTCCGCATGATTTGCCTCCGGGATGCTGGATTGGAGAAAAGAGAGACAATGCCGGAGCTGGTGGCTAAGCGCTCACTGCACACTCTCCCAAGTCCCGAGCTCAGGGTGCAGGTCTACATCCCAGGGAGCTGAGGTGTCTGACAGGCGTCATAGCTGCGGAGGCGATCACTGCAGCGTGCAGTGGTGGTGTTCTGGTTTCACGAGGCGTTGATGATGACTGAGCCGTCTGGAAGCTCGTAGGGCTGTGGTGGGGGGGAGAGGAGAGGAGAACCTGGGGGAGGCTGAGGAGGCCAGAGCTGGGTCTTGGCGTGACATGGCTCTCCGGGGAAGGCCGTGGTGTGGGCGGGTACAGTCCGTGGACTCCTGACCTGGCACTCGTCGGGGTTGAAATCTCGTGATCGTGCTTTGGGCTGTGCAGAGAGTGCCGACTCCTCCAGTCCCACCGTGCCTGCAGGAGGGCACTGCGTGGTCATCACTGAGGAGAGACAGAAGACCCAGCATCTACGCTCCAGCGTCCGTGTCCACACACAATGCGCCCGGCCCTTCAAGACTCCCGCTGTTTCTGTAAGAAGAGGGCGTGGGTGTCACAAAAGGCTGGCTCCTGTGGAGCTCAAGGCAGAAGGCTGGCAGCTCCAGAGTGAGGTTTGCACGCTGGGCCCTTTTGTTCTCCTGCGAACACTGCCCAGAATTTAGAAGCACAGTCGTGCCAGGTCTGTAATCTCAGCTACATAGAGGTGCCAGAGGACTGAAGATGGTTGTCCTGCAGCCACACAGGGTCCTTGGCAGGGCTAGCCTGGGGAACTTAAGCGAGACTCTGTCTCAAAAATAAAAAATATAGTAAAAGAGCTGAGTATAGCTCAGCTCAGTGGTAAATTCATAGCTCTCTGTTAATAGAAACTCCTTAAAAAATTTTTTAAAAAAAAAAATTTTTTTAAAGTGAGTTTGAAAAAATTTCTCAGTGGTTGGGCTTTAGCTAGGCTCAGACCCTGGGTTCAGGTTAACTCAAGCAAAAACTACTCAAAGGCCTGGGTTAGGTCTCCAGCTCCCGGAAAAAAGAAAAAGAAAAAAAATCTCTAAATTCAAATGTTTATTTACTTGAATAAAAGGGCCCACGCCTCCCAACTCACTGCCACCAAGGCTGTCTCTCCCCAGTCTTCCCTCATTCTACTGCCTGATGCTAGGCGTATGGCTTTTCTTTCTCTCCAACAAGACAGGGTTTCTCCATGTACTTAGCCTGGAAGGCTCTCTTGTAACCAGGCTGGCCTTGAACTCAGAGATCTGCCTGCCTTGCCTCCCGAGGCTGGAAATATCCCCAATTTCAATGCTATCTTTTCCATCCTCCACCCCGTTTTGAGTTGTCTCTCTCTGTAACCCTGACTTTGAACTTACAATGTAGCCCAGGCCTGTGCTCTTAGAATGTGTGTCCTTGCCTTGGTTTTTGTTTCTTAAGTAAATTTTTGATTATCATGCAAGAAATGGGCTTCACCTTGACATTTTCACACACACACACACACACACACACACACACACACACACGTGCGTCATGCTTGGCTCTCTCACCCCTCCACACTTCCTGAAGTCCCCCAAGACATGTGGACATCACTGGACAAAGTGTACAAAGTGCCCAGCTAGCCTTGGGAATTCAGGCTAACCTGCACTCATGGACTCCTGTCAGGCCTGGGTGCCCTGCAGGCTAAGGACAGGTCAACAGACAGTCTCATGTGAGATGTCCAATGGTGGTTTCTTTTTTTTTTTTTTTTTTTTTTTCCCGGAGCTGAGGACCAACCCAGGGCCTTGCTACCACTGAGCTAAATCTACCCAGCCCCCCCTCAATGGTGGTTTCATCTCCCAGTGGAGATGGGAAACTTCCAAACATCCTCCTCAGGACTTTCTCATTTATGAAAAAAAAAAAAAATCTGACTTCAGGGATGCATTCTCTTCCTGTCCCTAGGGTGTAAAAAGCCTGAATACAGAGCCGAATTGAGGGCAAACATCTGTGCCAATATCCACGGAAGATTCCGTGGTGGGCTCCAATCGCCGTGGAGTCACTACTCCAAACCAACATGGTGAGGCCACTGGCAGTTGACACCTGTGAGCTAGAGGGTATAGATGAGAACACCTCCCTGTCTGCGTCGTTCACCACAGCCCCCAGGTTCCAACCCATGAGCCTCCCCATCGTCTACAATGAAAGCCATGGGGACCGTACTACCTAGAGTTAAAAGAAAATCGTACCGTTTGCTGTTTACTTCTCTCAAGAGACCTCAGAACCATGTTTCTTCTTTCCTCACTGACCTTCCCTACCCCTAATTCCCCAACGACCTAATTCTGGGTGTATTACTGGTGGTTACAATTTTATTCTCAGACAACTTTCCCCTCTGGTGCTCTAACTCCTTAGGGACTCAGGCCTCAGTTCCTATCTGGGCAGTTGGTTTCTGGTGAGACTAACTCTACCCAGCCCTGCCACAACCCCAACATCCGCTCTTTCCACCGGGGCACCTTTGTACCCTGGTCTGGACCTCCTCCTGCTTGGTATGGGAGAACAGCCCCCCTCCATGGATGGACTTTCCTATCAGCGAGAGCCAGGAGCGTGTCTGAGGTGGCTGTGATGGAAGAGCAGGATTCAAAAAGATGTCTGGAGCCGATCTGCTTCCCGCTCTCACCCCACAGCAATTGCTCCATGGTCACGCAGCAGCTGCCTCGCAGAAGGACACCTCAAACAGATTGCAAGCTTGGTAAGGGTTTAAGGTGCCTCTAAGACAGGGTGGGGCTCCAGCCAGGGGCTCCCGTAAAGAGGTAATGGGGCCTGAGCCTTGGGGGTGGTGTGTCTAGATGAGATGGGAGCGGAACCCAGGTATGGGCCGGGACCTACAAGCTCCCTGGGGAGAAAACTGAGGAGAGGGCAGACCCTCACGGGGATGGGAGAGGGACCCCTTACAACAGGCCAAGGGGTCAAAGGATGAAAAAGGGATGGAGAGGATGGAGAGCAGGGAGTGCCGTGCAGGTGGCCGAGCTGGGCAGTAGCCACCTGCAGGTGCAGCAGGCTCACCAGGCTGAAGTCTGTCCTCTGTCACAACTCCTGATCACTCCATGGACACCAGGAGCAGGAAGATCTGCGAGCCCCAGCCCCTCAGCCTGTCAGTAGCTCAGTGGTGCAGGGTCACGCTCTACCCCACCATGCTCCCACAATCCCCAATCCCCCGTCACCAGTGGCAGCGAGGGTCAGCTGACCTCGACCCTTCAAGCGCACATCCTCAGACCCCCTCCTTGGAGGTGTGGTCACTTCCTGACCTCCAGGTAGTCCACCCAGCTGTCCGACATCACATGTGACCCCAAGGCAGCCCCAGTCTGTGTGGCCTTTGACTGGCTCTGACACCAACGACACGGCAGAAGGGCAGGGGCGCCTTAAAAGCAACCGGCGGCTACTGAGGCTGTTAACTCTTTACCTTGTGGAAGAGACAGATTAGGGGTGTATCACAGCTCAGTTGGTGAGCACGCCTTCCCTGGTTGTAGCAAGCCCTGGGTTCCAGTCCTAGGTAGGTGTGATGGTGCCTCCTGCTGGTCAACATTCAGGAGATGGGGGCAGGAGGATCAGAAATTCAACAAATACCGTTCAGGCAGACTGGGTTGGGGACCCCACACACCACAGATGACACGCACGCTCACCACGCGCACGTACACATGCCACAGACAGACACCAAAAGGCTTCACTTTCAGCCTCACTTCTCTTGCAGGTGGGGCTGACAGGGCTAGATCACACACAGTCAATTTATTTAACTTTTCACTGCTTTTCTTTCCTTTTTTTTTTTTTTTTCCCCTTTTTTTTTTTTTCTGTTGTTGAGGACTGAACCCAGGGCCTTGCGCTTGCTAGGCAAGCGCTCTACCACTGAGCCAAATCCCCCAACACACAGTCAATTTATAAGCCAGACGATGTCATGACATGGTAGCATACAGCTCAGTGGTAATGCTTGGCTGGCATACATAGCGTCCTGGGTTACACACACACACACACACACACACACACACACAAACCTGTATTGAGTTGAGAATCCCCACTCTAACTGAGGAGCTCATAGTAGTTGATGACTATAGGAGGAAAGCACTTTTCTTCAGAATTGACCGTGGTAGTGGAAATTACATCCCAATGGATGAGCCCCAATGCCATGATGGCTGATACCACCCCAATGCATAGCATGAGTAACCCACTTATTAGAATCACTAGGTTAAGAAAAAGCTGTAAGCAACTGATGAATGGATAGTAGATGAATGAATGAATGGTCTCGAATGAAAATAGAATACACAAAAATTGTAGGTGTAGTATTAGCTGGGGGGTGGTGGGTACACCTTTGATCCCAGCACCTATGAGGAGGCAGGGAGGCAGAGGTGGGCAGGTGGATCTTTGTGAGGTTCTGGGCCAGCCTGGTCTGGTGAGTTTAGGACGTAGGGCTACACAGAGAAATTCTGTCTCAAAACAGAGAATGACTTGGAAATCGAATGCCTGCCTCTACTCCAGTGATTGAGCATGAGTCTGATCTGGTGTCTGAATCTGGGACCCCTCCATGCTAGGCACTTCTACCAGCTGGCGCTGATTCGCTTCAGTCTCTCTGTGTAGTCACTGACATTTCTCCTTTATCAAACCGATTATGGCGATCTGGACTTTAATAAAAAGGTAGGTTTGGACTGGAAATAAAGTCAGGACTTGTAAGGAATATAAAATATTAATCTTTAATAAATCTGTTTCTACAAATTATGATTCTCAAGGTTAATGGCAGGGGTTTTTTTTTGCAGGAGGGCTGGGTCCCGTGTCACAGTGGTCTCTACTTTTCCTGTTCTTTCCCGTAGTACCTCATTCTTTTGCCCAGAATTTCGTAGGTGCCAGGCATGTATTTTCTGTGGCTTCTTGGAAATCTGTTCCTCTCAGGTCTCCACTGAGAGGTGAGGTAGGTTGGTGAGGGTGGATCATGATAATAGTTTTTGCCATAAAATAATCTGGGATGTGTAAGCCAAACAGTGTTGTTTTCTGTCTCCACTTCTTGAAGGGTTTGATGTAATCTCCTATTTTTCATGCATAACTGTTTCTCACATAAAGTAAGACAAATAATTGTGTTTATTAGGGTTGAGGGATGTGGCTCAGTGGTTAGGCACTGGCTTCGTTTTCAGAGTCTTGAGTTCGTGCAACTACATGGTGGTCTCAACCATCTGTAATGTGATCTGTGCCTCTTCTGGTGTCGGATTTATAGTATTATTTATACAGAATAAATAATCTTAAAAAATAATTGTATTTAATTGTCATGGGAAATTGTAATGTCATCTTGTTGGTAATTTAAAAAATTGCATTTGTCCATCCTTGGTGGCTTTTGTTTGTAATCCGACATTTGGGAGGCAGAGACGGGATGGTTTAGAATACATGTTTCAGGTTCTCCATGCAAAACTCTGTCTTGAGAACGTTGTGCATTTTCCATGATTCTAACACTTAGGCAGGAGGCCAGAAGATTGTTTTGGGTCAGATCGGCAGTCCTTTTTTCTTATAGTAAGGTAGGGCCGGGCAAGATACATGAGTCGGATGTAATAAATAAGAATTTAACCAACAAACAAAAACATAAAACAATAAAATATTTCATGTTTTGTGAGGTGTATAGTTATTGGACCGGCACTGTGGTGGGGGAGTCTCTTTATTGGGCTACAGTCTTTGCTTCTATCCTATATACAGGACAAAAAAAATCCATAATTCCAGCACTTGAACCTGGGTGGGAAGATCGTCTTTGGGGTGTGTACAGCTCTAGATTTGTATTCAGTTCAGCCTGTGCTATATGGTGATGTTATTCACTTTCTATGCACCTCCCCCCAAAAATCAAAATAAAAAGAAAGGGTTGGGGTTGATAGTCATGGTGGCCTTTTACTAGAAGAGTCATGATGCAGAGTTGGTCAAAGATAAGAAAAAGGAAGAAGTACCCACCCCCACTTTTTGCAGGTCTACCTAGGAAGTGTTTTGTGGCTAACTCTACTTATATTTCCTAGTAGGCCTGTCTGAGGTTTTCTCCCCATCTCAGATGCTCAGGGTGTGTTCCCTTCTTTCTTCCCTAAACCTCTAGCCTTAGAACGTCTGAGGACATTCCCTCTGGCTTTTTAGTTTCATAGCTTTGCAACTGGTCTCCAAGAAGCTGGGGGATGAGAGATTGGGTGGGTGGAGTTGGAAGGCTGAGCTCAAGGGGAAAGTAGGGATGTCTCGAGGCTTGTGAAAGGCCCAGTAGAAGGAGGCAAAGGCCCCAGCGAGGACACACTGGCCCAGGGCCAGTACCCAGTTAACAGTCCAGAAGAGCCCCAGGATTCCATAGATTTGCAGGTTGAAGAGAGAACGTTGGGCTAAGCCTGAGGACGAGTAGCCTGTGAAGGTGCACACGAGCTCTGGGCACGAGGAGTTCAATGGGGCCTGGAAGTGACAAGGACACAGCAAGTTCATGCCCGGGAGCTGCAGGCAAATCTTTGACCTTCCCTGTTCCTAGTGGCCTCCAGACTCAGACCACCTCAGTGCCGCCATCGTCGTGGTGTGACTAAGCAGCTTCCTGGCTTCCAGACTGGCACAAGAGCTACCCACAAGGCAAGCACCAGGGGTGGGTGGTTTCAACCTGCTCTCTCTCCTTCTTGCTTTCCCAGCAGCCTGCTTCTGGAGAAGGCTCTGTATGCACTGAACATACTGTGGGGATTTAGTGATACTAAAGTGACTTTGTTGTCACAATTACAGTGTGCATGTGTGCGTGCATCTGTGTAGTGTCTGTGCCTGTGGTGCATGTGTGAACGTATGCATGTGTGTGTCTATATGTGTGTGTGTGTACATGTCTGTGGGATGTGTGTGATGCATGTATGTGTGTGTGGTATGTGCATGTGTGTGTGGTGCATGTATGTGTGTTGTATGTGTGTGAGGTATGTGTGTGGTATATGTGTGTGTTGTGTGAGTATGTTATATATGTGTGTATGTGTGGTATATGCATGTGTGTGTATATATGTGTGGTACATGCATGTGTGTGTGGTATGTGTGTGTGAGCGTGTGGACTATGTGTGAGTGTGAGGTATGTGTGTGTATGCAGCTGGGACTGAACACCAATTCTCACACTCTCTCCTAAAAAAACCACACACAAAATTGAGCTTCGTGGTGCCCTGCTTTTGTTATTCATATCCACCCCCGCAACCCCTTTCCTCCCTATTTCTAGTGTGGAACCTGGGCCTTCAGGAACAGAAGACAACTTTTTACCACTGCCCCGCTTTCTGAGCTCTCTGTTGAGGGACTGGGGAATTATATCAGCTGATAGAGTGCTTGCCTAGCATGCACAAAGCCACCACATAAAACCCTGAATGAGGGCTGGAGAGATGGCTCAGCGGTTAAGAGCACGGACTATTCTTTCAGAGCAAACCAGGTTCAATTCCCAGCACCCACATGGCAGCCCACAACTGACTGTAATTCCAGTCCCAGGGCATCTGACGCCCTCACACTGACATACATACAGGCACAACACCAATGTACACAGATCAGTTTTTAAAAACTGCATGTTTGGGCACACCTGTAGTCACAGCAGATGGGAGGTAGAGACAGGAGGATCAGAAGTTCAAGATTGTCCTCGGCTTTGTAGCAAGTTTCAGGCCAGCCTGGGCTACACCCGACCCTGTCTATGAATAAACAAGCAAGCAAGCAAGAAAACACTGTTTGAGATCCACCTTATTTACATGTAAAGTGGCAGGGTGGAGTTTGTATTCAAACTACCTGACCTATGTGGTA
>NC_046171.1:6973100-6990247 GCF_011064425.1 Rattus rattus | reverse complement strand
GTGGGCGTGGCCTCTGCTGGAGAGAAGCGTGTCACTGAGAGAAAGGGCTTTGAGGTCTCTGTGCTCATGCTCTGCCCAGTGTGGAATGAGAGCCTCTTCCTGGCTGCCTTTGGATCAAGATGTAGAAGTTCAGCTCCTTCAGCACCATGTCTGCCTGCAGCTGCCATGCTTCCTGTTATAATGGACTAAACCCCTGAAACTGTTACCCAGCCACTATTGAATGTTTCTTTTTAGAAGTGTTGCCTTGGTCATGGTGTTTCTTCACAACAATGAAAGGGAAACTAAGATACCCAGCCCTCAGGATGCAAAGGCCATGTATCTCTGTGAGGCCAAGGCCAGCTTGGTTTACATAGTGAGTTACAGGTCAGCCAGAGCAGTGCAGACAGACCTTGTCTCAAAAAACAGAATAAATGAGAAGAAAGGTAACAGAGACAGATCCTTTCTGTGGGGCTGCCTACCCCCAACTGCATCCTTAGGTCAGTCAGGATGGAACCTAAGAGCTTCAGGTTCCCATGGAAAACACTCACAGCACCTAAGAGTGGTTCACTGAAACAGGAGCCGCCGAATCCTGGAGAGGCTGCTGGGCTGCTGTGGAGACCTGCATGGGGAGGGGACTGGAGTTCACACCTGTGGTCACCACATTTGTTGCTCTGTGTGATGGGTGACTCTCTTCAGGAGCCCCCACCCATCTCTCCTCTTCTTTCCACTTCAGTTCTGTGACTGCCATTTGGAGAGCTCCACAGAGTCAAGAAACCTGAAAATTTAATCTTTCCCCACACTACTGACCAGGGATGAAACCTCACATCACCAGCGTGTGCTCTCTGGCCTGAGAATCATCTTTCCTCCAGCTGTCCACACGCTCACCTGGGAACTCTTGGGCCAGCTCCAGTGTCAGATCCACCAGTCCCACACAACTGTGACTTTCATGTCCCTTACCTCTCAGCTCCTAAAGTGTAGAGTGAGGTCAGAGTGAGGAGGTCACGGATTGGATAACTTTCTCACACTCTCCCAATATTCTGTGGTATAGTTAATTAGAGGTCCTCCTACCGTGATTTAGTCACTAAAGGCAGCTGCACGAAGATTTGAGACACAGGGAAGTGCAGTGTAGCACAGGTCTCTGTGCTGTCTGTGGTCTCCATGAGGTTCTTCCCTTGTGGACAACGTCTCCTGTGCTGGAGACAACGACCCAGGTCCACATGGACAATCTCAGGACTCTGAATGAAGACTCTCTGTAAGCGCGCCACCTGGAGCCACAGATGCATCTTCTGGGAATAAACACAAGGAGTCTGGGTCTGAAACCCGTTAGGAAAGACAGATCCTGAGGGAAGAAGGCAAAGTCTCCTCTTTACAGATAGAAAGTCCTGCACTCAGGCTTGGCAGTGTGGAGCCCTGCATGCAGGTGAACAGAACCTGTCTCTCTGTGGGGTCAGGATGCGCTTGCAGGCCAGCGTCTCCTTTTTTTTTTTTTTTTTTCCCTCTTTTCTTTTCTTTTTTTTCGGAGCTGGGGACAGGGCCCTTGCGCTTGCAAGTGCTCTACCACTGAGCTAAATCCCCAACCCCAGCGTCTCCTGCCTTAAAGGGAAGCATCTCTCCCTGCGTCCACAAGGCTTGTGTTGTGATTGTATTCCTAGAAGTCACTTTTCTTCTAAAGACTCAGGGTTTGACTTCTGAAGAGATGGGAGAAGGACACAGGTCAGGACTGGTCTCTCTGCTGTTCAGGCAGTTTGGGTGTGGTGATATCTGTCTCGCCTGGTTCAGGCAAGTCTTAGTCGTGAGGCGTGTGGTCAGGGGCGGGGGCAGGGGTTACAACTCTCGTTTCGCTTCGAGCTAATTTGTGACAGGTCCTTCTGTGGACACTGGTGACCTTGTGGAAGTCTCACTCCCATTGGGTTGGAACCCTGTGAACCAATCAGCGTCTCTCAGGCTCTGGTTGTAAAGTCAAGCAGTCCGATGGACTTAGCCAGGTCTGGATCTCAGATGGGGTGGTCAATTCACACGCTGCTCCTGCTGCTGGCGGTTGCTGGCCGGACCCAGGTGGTGGTCGGGGGAAACTCTGCGGGGGCAGGCGGGGCAGCACCGTGGGCTGGTCTCGCGTCGCACCAGGCCCTGCCTTCTCCACTATGTCCAGGCCCGCCTACTCTGCCTGGGTTGGCACCCATCCATGGTTGGGGTTAACCGCGCGCCGCCCCCAGGCTCATACTCGTTGTTGTATTTCACCACTGCTGTGTTGGCTGGGCTCGGGGGCCCTGATCATCTCTGTCGTACCTGGACGACACGGGTTCGTGCTTGACAGCGACGGAGAATCTGAGATGCCGCGGGCGCGGTGGATGGCGGAGGGGCCGGGTGGGAGGGCAGACCACAGGCCAAGAAACTGGCAGACTTTCCAGGTGAACCGGGATACCGCTGCTACCAGCAGGCACAAGGTTGTGGTGGCAGGTCAGGTGGGACCCTCGTCGCCACACTGCCGAGGACTTCCGGGTCCCAAGTCCGAGTTCAGGTAGAACCGACCCAGGGTTTCCTTTCAGTTTGAAGTGATGGAAGTCGTCTGGGTGGAACCGGGGCGGGGCAGGTCTGACCGCTTGGTCCCGCAATCCACCATCCAGAGGGATGTGAAAACAGCGACGTGGGGACGGACTGGAGCCTCCTCCGCGGGTATGAGCAGCACGCCTACGATGGCCACGGTGCATCGCCCTGAATGAGACCTGAAGACCTGGACAGCAGCAGACGTGGCTGCGCGGATCCCCTTGGAACTCAGTGGGATCAGGCTGGTGCTGCAGAGAGACGCAGGGCCTACCTGGAGGGCACGTGCGTGGAGTCGCTCACCAGATACCTGGAGCAGGAAGGGAGACACGCTGCTGCGCTCGGAGTGCAGAAAGGGCCCGCAGGCTTCTCTTCTCTGCACTTGGGCTGGGGCTCAGTCCTGGGGAAGAGCAGGTGACCACTCAGCTAGGTGCATTTCCTGTCTCGAGCGACGAGTGTCCCTGGGTCTCTGGTCCCTCATCCACAGTGGCTGCTGCCTCTCCACAGGCGCACTTCTCCCTGGAGTTCTCAGGTCCCTCTCAGGAGAGAAGGGAGAGAATTTCACTTAACAGCAGCAGGGACTCCCTGCATCGTCATCGCCATGTACTCTCCAGGCCAGGTTCTCTGCCACCGCTCTCTGACGCTGGCTCCTGTATCCTGCTGACAGGTGTCAGCTTACACCACCTCAGGACCAAGTCTCCTTACCTCCTAGGAGGACATGGACTCTCCACTACGCTTTCAGGCTGGTTCCCCCAGTTTCTGGGAACTTTTCGAAAGCATCGTTCTGCAGATCCCTCCCTGGTGTGGGGTTTGCCTCTCTTCACACATTTCTCTCTCTTCGTACAGTGGAGAATGGTCCCATGAGCCCTTATACTGGGTACAGTGGAACATAAGATTGTAGGTTTCTCTCCTCTCTGTTTCTTATACTTTCTTACTTTCCTGAGGCGTTACCTTTGCTTCCTGAGTCAGGTTTTGTCTGCAAAGCATAATAAATCAATTCTTTTCCTTTCCTTTTCTGTTCACTGTGAGCCCACTGCATCTCCTTTTTCTAGAACATCACACTGGGACCATGTTGACCCACAAGCCATCATGGTTCCTCTTAGCTTCTGAATCCTCAGGAGAAGTGTTGCAGTTCTGTGCTGAGGGACCAGCTCCTGCAGCTCCTGTGAGATGACAGTTGGAAGTCAGACACACACAGTTCCAGTGTCATCTTGATTTAACTGTGTCCTGTGTAGATTCTTGTCTTGTTAACTGTGATTTCTTAAATCTTCCACACAGATCCCCCAAAGGCACACATGTACCCTCTTCACCCCAGACCTGAAGGTGATGTCACCGAGGTGCTGGGCCTGGGCTTCTACCTGCAGCATCACCCTGACCTGGCAGTTGAACAAGACCTGACCCAGGACATGGGCTTGTGGAGACCAGGCCTGGGGATGGAACCTTCCAGTGGGCATCTGTGGTGGTGCACTCTTGGGAAGGAGCAGAATTACACATGCCATTGGTGGGCATGAGGGCTGCCTGAGCCACTTTCCCAGAGATGGGGTAAGGAGGGAGCCATCTGCAGACCCCCCTGGGCTGCTCAGGGCTGAGAGCTGGGGCATGAACCCCCATTTCTTTTTTTTGGAGCTGGAATAGAGCCTGTCCTTGCAGAGCAAGCGCTCTCCACTCCAACTAATCCCACCCCCCACCTGGGGAATTGATGTTACTTGTTGTTCTTGGAGCTGTGGCTGTCCTTGTAGTTTTGGCCATCATTTGATGTTGTGGGCTGTGGTGGCTTTGGGAGGAAGAGGAGGGGAGAAACACAGGTAGGAAAGGGCAGGGTCTGTTTCCCCTCAGCTTCCTTTAGAAGAGCGCTCTGCTCATTAATGGGAAGCACAGCCACACCCCTCATTGCTGCTGTCTCAACTGGGTCCTCTGTCTGTTCTGGAAACTTCCTCTGTCAAGATCTTCCTTGAACTCTCACAGTTTTTCTTCTCACAGGTGGGAAAGGAGGAGTCTACACCCCTGCTCCAGGTTAGTGTTGGGGGCAGGAGTGTCCCTGAGGGTATTGGAGTGAAGCTAGAGATGTGGGGAGCTCTGGGAATCCATAGTAGCTCCTCCAGAGAAATCTTCTGGGGGCCTGAGTTGTACCGTGATATGAATACATACATACACATATACTATACAGAAACACATACACATACATGTGTTTTGTTATACCATATACATATACATCTGATGTTCTCCAGATTTTGACTCTGGGTCTGACTGTGAGGCAATGTGGACATGAGCTCCCAGAAGCTCTGATGGAGGGGTTGTTGGCTGTTGTAAGTGATGGCTTGTGACTCTCATTCTCTAGCATGAAGACAGCTGCCTGGAGTGGACAATGTGACAGACATGATTCAGGTCTCTCCTGTTCCAGAGCCTCAGACTCTTTTTTAGAATCCAGTGCCTGAAGTTCCTGTGAATGGCTTCACTGTGAATCAGAGCCCAGCCTGCCCCTGCACCTGAATCTCTGTCCTGCACTGCCTGTGTTCTTCCAAGTGCCAAACCTAGCTGGTCCATCCTGGGGGAGTGGGGCAGTGGGACATCTGCAACCTGTCACTCCCTGCCTGCCTGAGCATTGGCTCACTTCCACACTGAGAATAAGAATCTGAGTGTGAACTTGATTGTTCACATCCTGACCCAAGTGTGGATGGCTTTTAAATTACTGGATGGAATACTTAGGAGGTTTTTTTGTGGGTTTTGCTTTGTTTTGTTTTTTTGAAAAAATAAATGGCAGAAGGAGAAGCTTCCAGAATCTGTGTCACTGTTGTGTGTCTGGTGGGACAGGGTGAGGCTGTGGGAGCTGAGTTGTGGACAGGGCTGTGCCCAGGTGTGCTTCGGTTCCTTTGATGGGCTCAGGCCTTGGCTCTGTCACCCAGGCTGTGCCCTCTCCATCTGTAGAAGACATGGGGACATCTCTGTGATCCAAGGACACAGGGAAGGTCAGAGCCTTGTCCTGTCCCCAGGATTATGAGCCCCCAGGGCTGAAGATCAGAGACTCAAGTGGGGTCCTAAGTGCAAGGGGTGCCACAAGATGAGTCACTACATTTCCTCCCACCCACTTGATTTAGCTGCTAATGATGGGGTGGGAAGCTGCCCTGCCTCCCTGTGGCCATGCTGCTCTGGTGATTTCTGCTTCTCCTCTCAGTGTCCAGGAACTGAGGTATAGGATGTGCCTTTTTTGTTGAAGCTCAGGAGCACATCCCCCAGCTGAGATAATTGGCTTAGATTTTTCAAAACCTATTTTTAATAATGGAATTTTTAAATGCATAACTCCCTCCTTCAGTCCGGCCACCCATGGAAGATGAAAAAAAGATGTTTTTATGAGGATACTGGAGAGGTAGGCCTGTTTAGAGATGGTCTCCTGGGGCAAATTAATCTGCAGCTCAGTTCACAAGAATCAGCCAATGGCTGGTCAGTTCAGAAGAAACCGAGGCTGAGCTGTTTGCTGTGTAGTAGTTCTTGAGGGCGCTTCAATCTCCTAATTGACAGTACAGCAGCATCCAGGTCAGTAGTGTCAGGATAGCAAACAGGAATCATCAGTGGTGACACAAACCAGCAGAAACCTGCCAGGCCTCCACCAAATTGGTGTGAGTCAGCAGGGAGCAGGACCAGTGCAGGGAAGCCAGGAGAAGTTCTCGTCGCGGACTCCTGTCACGTGTCTGCCTTATCATGACACATCCTTTCACCTGTGTTTGCTTCAGCAAAATATCATCTGACTCAACTGACTTTCCAAAGAAACCAGAAGTTTCCACTTGGGCTGGAGAGGTTGCTCAGCTGATTAAGGGCACTGACTGCTGGGATTTCCAGTGGAAGTCCTGTGCGCAAGGCCTAGGTTGATCCCCAGCTCGGAGAAAAAAAAAAAAAAAACTGGCACTTCAGAGATCCTCTGGTTCTCACAACCATCTGACATCATAATGGGATCTGATTCCTTTCTGGTGTTTCTGAAGAAGACAGCAGTGTATACTTATAATAAATAAAAAAAAAATTATTAAAAAAAAAAGTTTCCACTTCTAGTGAACAGCGATGCTTCTCTCTGTAACTTGGGCCCCGCCCCTGAAACTTTTTTGTACTCCCTAGGGACTCCTTATCTTTTCAGCAACATGTTCTGGAAAGAACTCCTAAGTCACCAATATCCGTTTCCCAGCTCAGTGGACCTGGGTCTTGCAGCTCCACCTTGACCCAGATGCGGTATTCCCATAGTCTATCTTTAAATCTTGTTCTTAGGCCTGTTGTTGCTCACCTTTGGATGGCTCCATATTGAAGGGGCAAAGTCCCCCTCAGAGACCTGGGACCATTAAATCATCTCATATTCATAGCACTGAGACAGGATAAAAAAACCGGGTAAAAACCTGACAGCTCAGTAAGGAAACTTTATTTCTCAACTATATACAAGATATCTACTTACCAGCCTGATACAACTTTAAACTCCAGCCTTCAGAAATCTCTTTCTGTCTGTCATTCTTCTGAGCTGCTCTACCCTTCTCTTGGGCTCCTCCAAATCCAAGAGGGCTCCTGAGCTCTCTTTCCTAGATTTCCTAGATTTTACCAGAGTCCTACCTGATCCTTCTGAGTTCCTGAGACTCATAAAGAGGAAATCCCCATCACTTACCTGTCCTTCCATAGACGCTTTCCAAGATGATGAAAGAGGGAGAGAGGAGAGAGAGAGAGGAGAGAGAGAGAGAGAGAGAGAACTCTTTTTTTTTTCGAGACTGGGGACCTAACCAGGGCCTTGTGCTTGGCGGGCAGCGCTCTGCACAAACTCAACCCCTGAGAGAACTTTTTCAATGGTGCGATATCTTATAAAAAAAGTTCAGCTCCTCCCCATACACCCCTTGGCAAGCTGAGCCATGTCACTGAAGGGATTTTACTGCTCAGGGACTGCTAGCTTTTTTCATCCCTTTTCCCTGGGATATCAGGTTAGAGTGGGACATCAGCCCCAGATTAGTTGACTTTTGCTGAGCCATTTCTGTGGGGCTGCTTGGAGAAGGGAGAGGTGTCATCACCGTGGACAGCTCTCACGGTATAAGGCTCCAGGCTGAAGCCGAGAAAGAAGGTGTCGCCACCGTGGACAGCTCCCGTGATGGCTGTAGGCTAAGGAGGGAGAGGAAATTGAGCCGCCATTTTAAAATGATTTTCCTCTATTTTGGACAGCTCCTGCGGGACATTTTGCTGAGGAGGCCAGCCGGCTGAAACAGGAAGGAAGGGCCTGCTGCCACTTTGACGGATTTAGCATTAGGGACTACAATAAGCCAGGACAAACCCTTTCTCCCTAAGCTGTGTCTTTGTCCATATTAAAGCCACAGTGATGGAAAATGGAACTATTGGTTCCT
Source organism: Rattus rattus (assembly GCF_011064425.1). Lineage (NCBI taxonomy): Eukaryota > Metazoa > Chordata > Mammalia > Rodentia > Muridae > Rattus > Rattus rattus. Next base: position 6,982,370 of record NC_046171.1, on the reverse strand, counting down.
TTCCTGTTGTTGAGGATAAAAACACCATGTCCAAGGGAACTTATAGAAGGTCTATCTGGGGATTAGGGTCCCACAGAGTTACAGAGTCCATCAACATCATGAGGGCAAGCACCAGGCATGGCAGCAGGACCATGTGAGAGCACATCTCAGGCAGTGACATCCTTCCTCAGCAGGCCCCTCTCTCTCGCTTCCCCCAAACCTTTCCTTGGGGCTTCTGAAAATTTCAAATGACCAAGAACACGAGGGTGGTCTATCTGAAGACACGACGCTTATACAGACAATGACTTCCAGCTCTCAGTACCAAATATAGGGTCTTCGAATTGTGGTGAGGAAATATTAGAATCCCCAAAACCAGGCAGGAGCCGATCTGAGAGTAGTAGGCCTTCTTCTTTGAACCAGCTCAGGCCAGCGCACTGTGTCATGCAGGACAGTTTTGGTGATGAGGAGCCGAATATGTGAACCCTGTGTCCCCAATAGTAAAAGTCTTGTAGCTGTTTCACAGGACCGGAGGTTCAGTTCCCAGCTCTGCACTTGTAACTCGGCCTCAGAGGGATAAAGCCCTCTTCTGGCACTGGGGTGCTCCATACAGGTGTGCTTTGGAGATACATGGAATAAAAAATACCACAGAAAAATATTTAAAACGAAAAAAAGTGATGAAGGAAATAGTTACGTTGAAGGTCAGCCAGACAATATTGGGGGGACACTCCAGCATGGAGAACACTACTACCAACCCTACTATGAGAACTCTAGGTTACCTGCACTAGATTTATCTTTTGGTCTTGGAGTTGTAATGGAGGAAAAATCGACGCTCTAGGTGGCTGATGCTGCTCATCTATGAAATATAATGTGTTACTTAGTTATACTAACATGTTATGTCTTTCAGAGTGACTTGAATTCTCTTTTAAGATTTATTTATTATATACATTTGTCTGCATGCATTGGCGCGCCAGCAGGCGCCAGATCTCATTCAGAGGACTTGCTGAGCTACGTGATTTCAATTCAGCTCAGTACTAAAACTGGTGGTATCTAACCCCTCTGGTCATCTCCTGTCTGACCTTGAATTCTCCATCCTCCTGCCTCACCTCCGTACCAAGAGTCCAGTGTGTGTGTGTGTGTGTGTGTGTGTGTGTGTGTGTGTGTGTGTGTGTGTGTGTGTGTGTGTGTTGTATGTGTGTGTGTGTGTGTGTGTGTGTGTGTGTGGTGTCTATGTGTGTGTGTGGTGTGTTTGTGTGTGTGGTGGTGTCTGTGTGTGGGTGTGGTCTCATGTGTGTGTGTGTGTGTGTGGTGGTGTGTGTGTGTGTGTCTTATGTCACTGGAGAGGATGTTGGTCACAATCAGGAAGAACAGAGATGAGCAATCTGTGTTTCAGCTGGAAGATAAGGACCGTGAAAACCCCAAACAGAGGATTTGGGTCTGAAGGAAAACGGCTGCTTCACTCTGAAGGGTCTTCCCCAGCATTCAAAGCTCATAGCCTCTTAGGGTGATCTAGAACAGGACAGGTTCCTAATCCTGTTCCTGCTGCCCTAGCTGAAAGGTGAGCTCACTTGGCCCAAGGTCACTGGGGCTGACTGGACTGTGCCAAAGTCCCTCCCTGACTGCAAGAACTGCTTGCTGGCCTGTGGCTTGGCGTGCCTCTAGGCTGTCTGTGTCACACTGAACAAAGGCCACACTAAGGGACAGGTATTTCAGCCCCCCATCAGAGGTTACTTTCTCTTTTCTTTTGTTGTGCTATCGCCAGAATCACAGAGAGCCAAGGCATAAAAATATGCAAAGTAAAATTGTGGAGCTGGAGAGGTTGTTCAGAGGTGAAGAATGCTTGCTGTTCCCACAGGACCTGGGTTCAGTTCCAGCTCTCACCCTTGTAACTCCAGTCTCAGAGGGGATAGGCCCTCTGCTGGCCGCCTGGGGTGCTCCATCCGTGGCGCATAGACATATGGAGGCAAAATACTCTTACACAGAATATGTTTTTTAAAGAACAAGAAATGGAGGAAATAAGATTTCTTTAAAAGAAAAGATCTTGAACAATATTGGGGGACACTACACATGAAGGATCACCTAAACGCTACTGCAAGACTCTAGGGGTCCCCTGCACTGATTTATCCACTGGTCTTGGATTCAACGTGGAAGGGGAAAAATCGACACTCCCCCTGGCCCTGATGCTACTCATCTACTACCTGTGTTATTACCCAATTATGCTGTTTGTGTTGTTATGTCTTGTAGCTCAGGGTACCTTGAATTCTCATTTAAGGTTTTATTTATTATGTACGTTTTGTCTGCACATGCCTGCCAGCAGAGGCGCCAGATCTCATTCTAGGGTTGTGAGCTACCATGATTTCTGGAATTCAGCTCTGGACCTGAGAAGAGCAGTTAGTGCTCTCTCAACCTCTGAGTCATCTCCTGTCTCGAACTTGAATTCTCAATTCTCCTGCCCTCTCCTAAAGCATGCCAAGGTGTGTGTGTGTGTGTGTGTGTGTGTGTGTGTGTGTGTGTGTGTGTGTGTGTGTGTGTGTGTGTGTTATGTCACTGTGACTGGAGAGTGGTGTGAGTAACAATCAGGGAAGGAGCAGAGGTGCAATCTGTGTTTCAGCCCGAAGATCATAAGGATCCGTGAAAACCACAAAACAGAGGATTTGGGGCTGAAGGGGAAATTCCTGGCTGCTTCTGTATGAAGAGCTTTCCACAGCTTTCAAAGCTCACAGCCACTTAGGTGATCTGGACCTGGACAGTCTCCTACTCCTGTGTCCTGCTGCTGCTTGGCGGCCTAGAGCGGCATCGCAGCTCCCAAGGGTCCTGGGGATGGACTGGACTGTGCCAAAAGTCCCTCCAGACTGCAGGAACTGCTTGCTGGCCTATGGCTTCACGAGCCCCTGAAGCTGTCCGGGTCACACTGAACAAGGGCCACACTAAGGAACCGGGTATCCTCTACACAGTCCCCGCATAGGAGCGTAAGTTTCTCTTTCTTTTGTTGTCGCTGTTGCCTGGGATATGAGCTCCCCGCCTCCTGACCCGGTCCTCACTGAGCTGCACACCTGCTGAGGTTGATGGGACCCACCCCAAGAAAGGGTTCCGGGATTCTTTAGGATTAAATGCCTTCAATCCCAGTCCTCAGGAGAGCGGATCTCTGCATTGTTCCACCGCATAGCAAGTTCCAGAACACCCAGGGCTATGAGATGAACCCAGGAGCCTGGGAGCCCCAGGACTGGCACCTGGGGGGGTGGTGGGGTAGGTGGGAAAGTTGTGACAAGTGAGAAAGCAGCATGGATTCCCAGGGCCAGGTCTCCTGAAAGAATAAAGATTTAAACTATCCCCCACTGACCCTGCTGTGAGGACAAGTGCACCTCACAGCCAAGAATAACATAACATATTTTGGGGATGTAGCCTGGCTATAGCCACCACAAACCAACTGGCCTCGATAAGGCCTGACTCAACAGTCCTGAGAAAAACGAGAATTAGGGTCAGCTTGCCCCAGAAGGAGGGGTGGCCTAGAGTTGAACTGAGCCAAAGTTACAAACCAATGAAATTGCTTTGTGTGACTGTTGCCAACTACCATGTAATTTTCCCTAAATCCCTTCCCTAATTGGGTCGGGGTCGACTCCTCTGTCTCTTGTGTGAGATACATGTCATCCCCAGAGCTCTGGTTCCTCAAATACACCTCTTGTTTATTACATCAAGACTGGTTTCTCATGAGTTCTTGGGGGTTGTGTTGTCTCGAGATTTGAGTGGGGGTCTTCCCCACCCCGGTGGTCTTTCATTTTGGGGGCTCGTCCGGGATCTCGAAACCACCCACAACTCCGAAGACCTTGGAGGTAAGGGGAATCCCCAATTGTGTCTGAGTGTGCGGCCGCTGTCTGTGTCTGTCTCTGTTTTGGTTCCACCGTGTGTATATGTGTGTCTTGGTACCGGTCTGTGCTAGGAGAGTGGATGTGGAATCCCACTCTGTGCAGCCGCCTCTGTGGTCCGTAAGGATCCTCTGGCTGTGGAAGGGGGGACGCCCCGAGCCCATAAGCTGCAGCCCTGGAAGACGTTCCACGGGTGGAGAGCAGTCGGGAGAGCCCGACTGTGGGCAGTCAGGAGGACCTGACTGTGGTTTTCTGGAACAAAGGAGACGGAGTGCTCCTTTTACCTAGGCGGGAGTGGACGAGGAATCCCACTCCGTCAGAGGTCACGTTCGGCTGCCTATTTAAGTATAGGCACAGACAAGTGTGCTTGGACGTGTTAGTGTCTGTTGTCTGTGTTCTGTTTCTGTGTTTGGTGTTCTTTTTCTTTGCCATGGGACAGGCTGTGACAACCCCTTTGTCCTTGATGGTGGACCATCGGACGGACGTTAGGGCAAGAGGACACTCTGGAATCCTGTTGGGAGGTGGAATCAGATGGTCCATCTCATCCCAGAAGCAGCTAAGGTTTAGCTGCAGTTTGGGCAAGGTACTGAAGGTACCAGGCATCTGTGGAAATTGGTTATAGGATGCTTTGTCTTGTTTGTCTGGTTTGTTTTCTGTGGTATTGTCGAGTGTCCTTTTGGCTTTTGTTTCGTTTTTGAATTTGGACTGACAACTGTGTTTGAAATCATGAAACTGTTTGCTTTGTTTGTCAAAGAGTTTTACTTGGTCCTCTTGGTGCTTAACTTAAAAGTTAAAAATAATTTGCTTGAGAAAAATTGTTTTCTGCTGGGGAGTTTTATCTTTCTCTCTTGAGCCTCCTCCCCAAGGAGAGCTGCCCCTCTCTTTGCTCCCATTGTCCAGCCCAGCTGCTGTTAACAGTTGTGTATGAAGAACTCCAGGTTAGCGAGTAACCCTGTCTGAAGCAGGCATTAACAAGAGCCTGAAAGCTTTACCTTAGATCCTGAAGAAAATTTCTCCCTGTTGCTTAAACATTCACAGCTTCTAAGGAAGGGACAGCACAGAGTAGAGAAGTGTGGGGCTGAGGGTGGCAAGCTGCAGGCCTGCTAGCATGGGCTGCGCGTGGGCAGTGGCGCAGCTCAGGCCAAGTCAGCGTAAGAGGAGTTTCAAGGTGATGAGGCCGGCCGGGGTTGATGCTTTGACAACAAAAAGATAATATAGAGTTAGTGGTTGTTTTATGAGACTTTTGGCCCTGAAAAAAAAAATCCAGTTGCTGCCTTCAGTGGCCAGATCTTCAACACTTGCTCACAGAAGGAGGCGTTAATTAAGGAGTTCTTTAGAGGGCCCTACCTTATCTGCTGGCCCTATTCAGAGAGGGGTAGGATCTCAACATTAAGTCATCTTCCCTGTTAGTCATCATTGACATGGAGAGTGCCTTTGATCCTATCCCTCAGCAGCCAGTTCCTGCCCTGTGGTCAAAATGCCCCCCAGGTTGTGGGGCAGAAGCCCCTAAAATAGTTTCAAAAAGAATCTGCAACAAACTGTGAAGAACTTTGTTTTGCTAGTCAAAATTTAGAATTCAGGCTTTGGCTGTGGCCAAGGTCAGGATTAATGTTTTCTTTTCCATGGGCATTTAACCCACTGAGACAGTTTGGTAAAGGGCTGCTACTGAGGTCCTGAAAGTCCCAGGTAAACCGGTTACAATTCTTTTGTCAACCACTTGGCATCTAGCACCCAGGTCCTAACTAACCATCTCTCCATCCTTTTGTTATTAGTTCTTAAGTCCATAGAGACAGTCAATAACAGATCAGCTCCCTCTCTGCTTGCCTTTCTGTTTCACAGGAACAAAGCTTGTTTTTTGGTTTTTTTTTTTGGTTTTTTTTTTTTTTTTTTTTTTTTTTTTGGAGCTGGGGACCGAACCCAGGGCCTTGCGCTTCCTAGGCAAGTCCTCTACCACTGAGCTAAATCCCCAGCCCCTGCTTGTGCTTATTTTTACAACAGCCTTTTTGTCCCAAAAAGTCCTCCTGGTTTAGCTTTGTGACTAAATGCTATTTGCCCTCTTCAGTGGACCTCTATTCTCAAGATTCTCTTGTTTTCTCACCATCCCATTTGAGATGCTTGTTAGTAACTGTTACAGGTCTTCTTTACCACCGAGGAAAGACGGAATTCTACTAGAGGCCAGAAAGATAAATCCAGACATGGTAGGGAGTGCTCCAGGTCTGCCGCCAGGCTCCAAGGGTGGGTCTCCAAAGGGCTGGAAAATGCCCCACCAATCTGGCTAAGATAAGGAAAAGATATAAAGAGAAAGTTACAGAAATTTGAAGGGTTAAGCTAAGTTGCTGAGAGTTAGTGTAAGTTACAGAGAAAGTAAGGTTGAAGTGTAGTTACATAAGTGGACAGCATCTAATAGCTGTAGAGAAAGATGCAGATGAGAGCGACTGAGGAAGAGAAAGAGGAAAGAAGGTAAAAAGAGCAGGAAGCTAAGGAAGAAAAGAGACAAGAAGAAGAAGAAGCTAGAGAGCTAAAGAGGGATAAAAGACAGGAGAGGAATATATACTGGCCACAGTAGTTAGGGAACCTAGGAAGACAGTACCTGGCAACAGAAGAGAATTCCTAGCTAAAGATCAGTGTGCCTATCGCAAGGAAAAAGGACACTGGGTCAGGGACTGCCCCAGGAAGAACAAGAGGGGCCTCTCCAGCAGCCCGGAAGGCAAGCCTCTTGGTCCTAGAGTGCTGGCTATGCGCAAAGATAGAAGGAAAGCCCGCCCAGTTGTTTTGTGAATACGGGGGCCCAACACTCTGTGCTCCTACGCCCAAATGGGCTAATGTCCAACAAAAGACCTTGAGTACAGGGGACTATGGGCAACAAATAATACTCATGGACTACCCGAAGAACAGTGGACCTTGGCGTGGGCCGGGTATCCCACTTGTTCCTTGTGATTCCAGACTGCCCCTACGAGTCTAAACCCTGCAATCCTGCTCCCGGACCCCTACCTAGATCTCCCTTCATGACTGTCAGCAGGTGCTCACTAAAGCACAGGGGTGGCATAAAGATCTGACTGACCAGTCACCAGAGGGGGTAGATGCCATCTGGTTCATAGATGGGAACAGCTTCTTAGAGAAGGAAAAAGATGGGCTGGGGCAGCAGTGGTAGATGGAAACAGAGTCATTTGGGCTCAGGCCCTACCAGAAGGCACCACTACTCAGAGGGTAAAGCTCGCTCCCCTCACCAAAGCCCTTGAGCTGAGAAAGAGACTTAACATCTTATGTGGACAGCAGGTATGCCTTTGCTACAGTCTATCAGCAGAGGGGCCTGCTGACATCTGAGGGCAAGAAAAAAAGAGATTCTGGCTCTGTTAAGGGCCCTCCATGACCCAGCCAGGCCGAGGAAGAGACTCTGGTACACGTCAACGGGAAAGAAGATCCTGCTACAAAAACAGGCAGAGGCCATGATAAAACAAATGGACTCACTTAGGGGTAAGCAAACTCATCCAGATGTTTTCAAAAACTAAATATTATGTCACAGGTCTCAAGTATCTCATGGAACAGATAGTACACTGATGTATACCATGCCAAAAGGTAACTGTTTTCAGGAAAGTTGACTGTGGTAGGAGGCTCCGTGGGGAACGGCCTGGATCCTACTGAGAAGTGGACTTCACAGAGATAAAACCAGGAAAATATGGTTACAAATGTCTCCTAGTGTTTATAGATATCTTTTCAGGAATAGGTAAAAGTTTTCCCCACCAAGCAAGAGACGGCCTCAATAGTCATCAAGAAGATACTAGAAGAAATCTTCTCCCTGTTTGGAGTGCCCAAGGTAATTGGGTCAGACAATGGCCCTGCCTTCGTTGTCAAAGTAAGCCAGGTGTGGCCAGGTATTTGAGGTCAATTAAAAATTATATATTAAGGCTGGAGATGGCTCAGCGGTTAGAGCACCCTGTGCTCTTCCAGGTCATGAGTTCAATTCCCAGCAACCCATGGGTCCAACAACCATTTAAAGAGATCTGATGCCCTCTTCTGGTGTATCAGCATTACTTGTATATAATAAATAAATAAATCTTTAAAAAAAATATATTACATCTACAGACCTCAAAGTTCAGGACAGACAGAGAGAATAAATAAAATTTTAAAAGAGACCCTGACCAAATTGACTGTGGAGACTGGCACAGACTGGGTGGCACTCCTTCCCTCTTGCTCTCTTCAGAGCAAGAAATGCCCCTTCCAGATTCAGCCTTACCCACATCCCCGAAGAGACTACAGAGTTCAGGGAAGGTAAAAAAGATAAATAAAACTCTAAAGGAGACCTTGACAAAATTGGCCTTAGAGACTAGTGGGGGAAGACTGGACTGTCCTCCTTCTTTTTGCTCTGTTCCGTGTATGGAACACTCCTGACCCTTTTGGCCTAACACCTTATGAGATTATGTATGGGAGCCCCCCCCCCTTGAATCGGGTGGGGCCCCCTACCCTGAGGTCTTTCCTAAAACCCTGTTTGCTCATTTAAAGGCTTTAGAAACAGTCCAAGGTGGAATTTGGAACCAAGTGAAGGACACCTACAAGATGGGAAGTCCAGGGCACCTCACCAGTTCCCAGCAAGAGATGCAGTCCTGGTCCGGCGACACAAGGCTGAGAATTTAGAACCCCACTGGAAAGGACCCTATCTAGTACTGTTAACCACTCCCACTGCTGTTAAGGTAGATGGGATTGCTGCATGGGTCCACGCCTCCCATTTGAAGACAGCACCAGATGTTCTCAAAAATGAATGGAAGTTAGAAAAGACTGCAAATCCTCTTAAGCTTCATCTCTGTTGTAAGCACTTATAATCCCCATATCCCCCAGAAACTGATTTGGTAAATTTCCTCCCAGGCTGGGGAGGTAATATGGTCCATCTCCAAGGTGACCCCACCATACACATGGTGGCCCACTCTCACCCCTGACTTTTGTACGTTGGTAGCTGGGCTAGACACCTAGGACACTCATGACAGATCCTCAGTGTATGCCCCTAGAAGTCCCAAAGAGATTTTCACCTGGGGGCAAGTTTGGATGCAGAAGTCCAGAAGCAAGGAGCCAATTGTGGAGACTGAGGTTTTACATTTGCCCCCGAGATGTCTGAGATCAGGCTACCATCCAGCGTTGTGGGGGCTTAGAAAGTTTACACTGTTCTGCTTGGAGATGTGAAACTAATTTCCACGCTCCTAGGACCCTTAGCTATTCTCTTCTTACTTTTGACATTTGGACCCTGTATTTTTAATAAGTTAACAACCTTTATTAGAGAGTTAATACAGTACAGATTTTAATGCTTTACCATCAATATCATGCCTCAGAAGACCTTAGGAAAAATTGAAGAAGGCCCTGAGTTCTAAGATTAGAACTAGTCACAAGCAGAAGTGGGGAATGAAAAGAATAAAGATTTTAAACTATCCCCCACTGACCCTCC